>NW_009602297.1:0-18423 GCF_000690535.1 Cariama cristata | reverse complement strand
GAATTGTTGGGTTTTTTGGGGGTTCCCCCCCCCCCCCAGAAATAGAGAAATGTTCAAATTAAACCAATTCAGCTTGAGAATTTAGTTAACTAAATGGAAATAATGACTGAGTCAGAAATGTTACCCTAGAGCAAGTCAACTATTTTTATTCAAAAAAATCTAGCTGACGGCTGCATTATGAAATAGAGAAAGAGTTGTCTCAGTTCACGTGAAGAGATGAAGCACACAAACACTTGAACTAGTTTAGGACCTCAGCTAGTTCTGGCAGTGTTTGGGAAAAGCCAGTATAACATAAAATTCATGACGAACACAAAAGTCCTAAGCAGTGTGTCCATGTTGTGTGGCTTTTAAACATTGCTCCATGATTCTACACTGGCAAACAGAAGTCTACCCTGTTCTGACCAAAGCATTTATACTTGATACCATAGTGCGAAACCTCCTAACCAGGCTGTGTGCTGCAGAGGCAGGACCCATGGGAGTTCACGGTTGCCTGATTGCAGGGCAGCATCCTGCAGGTGACTTTCTATGGTGTGACCTCTGTAACTACTTGCTGGTCTACATTCCCTCCTCTTAGGTAGCCAACTTACTGGGACCAAAGCTCTGTTTATTCCTTACTTTTTTCTTTACTTCCTCATGATTAAAAACCATACACAGAACACTCAGCAATGAAGAGTTAAACTAGGCATGTATTTGAGCTGTAGTATAATCCCATCTGCCCTGCAGGAGGCTTCCAGTGCATCTGGGTGAGATCAGGGAAGGGGACCTAACAAGTCTTGCATCCCAGTCCCATGGCTGCACAATGCAGTCTTTCCTTTCTTCTGTCTATACCTCCTTGGTTACCTACTTGGATCTAAGATCTTTGACTTAAACATGATAATTATTTAGCAAGGAAACACTCTGGAAGGCCTTTTCAACAGCTGTCAACTAAAACTTGGCAGCAGACTTTCTCTATGACACAGTATACAAACCAATGAATCAAGGTCTTTGAATCCCTTATCCTGTCCATGAGTCCTCCCATATGTCCCCTCTTCCCTTTTCCCCCTTTGTAGGGTTAACTCTTTTTTATAATTCAAGCTATTATTTGTTGGTGGGTTATGAATCCCCACTGTGTATCTTTGTTTAAATATATGAATGTAGATGTTGATGTACACAGGCAGCGAATGCTAAACTTTTTTTTTTTAACTTCAGCCAGAGATTCTCTAGCTGGAAATACAGTGCAGTACACTCAGGACAACAAAAAATGTGCCTCTTGTGCAGAGCAAAACCTGGTAAAATCAGTCTAGAAGGAACTGCTCTTCTTCTTCTAGTGCTGTTTTACTCTGATGATTTATTCAGCTACTCAACTCAGGACAGGACTAGATTATTAATTTTAATGATGAACCTTAACATGGAAGACAACTTTGCCTTCTCTCAGGAGGAACTCATTGGTCATCACCAGTTTTTTCACTGTTCCTCACAATTACAAAAAATAATGGTAAAATAAGACAGTACTCTATCTATGACTCTAGTCATTGAGTGATGCAGACATACACTGTATATTTGACTTAAATGGATGGCCAGACAACATTGTTCTATGGGAAGGATTAGAGGATATGGAGGAAATGTTTACTGAAGTTAGTGAAGTTATAGCAGCTTAGCTAAACTTGGCCTCTGGAGCTGGAAACCATGGAAGGGCCTCTATCTTTAAAAGGGAGTACATGCAATGTAAATCTCATGCTGCTCAACATGACCCGGCAATGTGCGCTTGCAGCCCAGAAAGGCAACCACATCCTGGACTGCATCAAAAGAAGCCTGACCAGCAGGTTGGGGTGATTCTCCCCTTCTATCCTCCCCTTCTACTCCACTCTGGTGAGACCTACCCTGCAGTACTGCCTTCAGCTCTGGGACCCCACACACCAGAAGGACATGGACCTGTTGGAGCGAGTCCAGAGGAGCACCACGAAGATGATCAGAGGGCTGGAGCACCTCTCCTATGAAGAAAGGCTAAGAGAGTTGGGGTTGTTCAGCCTGAAGAAAAGAAGGCTCCAGGAAGACCTTAGAGCAGTCTTCCAGTACCTGGGGGAGGGTAAGCTGGGGAGGGACTTTTTACAAGGGCATGTAGTGATAGGACAAGGGGCAATGGCTTTAAACTGGAAGAGGGAAAGTTTAGATTAGATATAAGGAAGAAATTCACCGTGAAGGCAGTGAGGCACTAGAACAGGTTGCCCAGAGAAGAATCACAGAATTGATTTGGTTGGAAGAGACCTCTGGGATCACCAAGTCCAACCTTTGCCCTAACACCACCATGTCAACTGAACCATGGCACTAAGTGCCATGTCCAGTCTTTTCTTAAACATCTCCAGGGATGGTGACTCCACCACCTCCCTGGGCAGCCCATTCCAATGCCTAACGACCCTTTCTGTGAAGAAATGCCTCCTCATTTCTAGGAACAAAAGCTGTGGATGCTCCCTCCCTGGAAGTGTTCAAGACCAGATTGGTTGAAGCTTTGAGCAACCTGGTCTAGTGGAAGGTGTCCCTAACCATGACAAAAGAGTTGGAACTAGATGATCTTTAAGATCCCTTCCAATCAAACCATTCTATGATTCTACGATCCTGCCAAGTCAAATACTTACGATTCATACATAAAGAGGACCAGCATATATTTTTCGCTCTTTTTTTTGGCAGAAAGCATTCAGTCCATGCTAAATGTCTGTGCCAGTGAAATAAGCACCAGTGTTTCACATAAAGCTATGTCTAGGATCCCACTTCTGTTCACTTAAATAGCTGGGGTATTAAAGACCATGAACAAGTACAGTTAAAAGGTCAGGATGCTGCAGAAGCTGCAGTAGGAGCTGAACCTGTCAAGGTCTGTGCACAGAGGTACAGTGCCTTTGGAGGGTAAGCTATCATGAGAAAGGTCTCTCAAGCCCTTTGGGAGACCCTTCTGGTTTCTGTGGCTTTGCTTCTCAGTATTACTTAGAGGAAATATGTTTTAATGTATAAAGAACTTATTTAACATATAGAACAGCTTATAAAGCCACTGTTCTGCTGCTTCTTGAGCATGGCATAGAAATACATTTTCTGCTACCATTAGCTAATACCAAATACTTAAAGTCATGTAATCTTCACTGAATTCATCAGATGTAAGTTGTCTATAATGTATAGCAGTTTCTGTGCATGTTGTTACCTTTGGCTGATACCGTGGTTTACCGCTGTGAGCGTTTATTCAGATCTTCTGTATGCCTCCTGAAGATACCTATCTTTCAGTAATAAGACCAAGATTTATGGCCATGTTTAGAGGTTATAAATTCTCCCTGGAGAGCTAAAGATATCTTGAAAATGGGACTCAGACCCATACTAATAGACATGTGTGATTGGCAGAGCTTAAAATCACCAAAATAGTTTTTTAAAGGTAGACTTGCTGCTTGTTTCTATCTAAGAATTTCACTGGAATGTGTTTTCCCCATGCCAGTCTAGTGCTTTATTCTCAGGATTTTTTCAGAGACCAGAAAAATAATCTATATAAAATTTGTTGTGAAGATGAATACAACTTTATCCAACATGTCAAGACTGGAGTTTTCTTTGAGACAAAACTGAAAAGATCAAAAGTGTAATAATGGATTACGATTAAATTAAACTGGGTTTAAGTATCTTTGAAATATTAAATAAGTCCGCAAGTTAATGTCATATTTCAAAGTAGTTAGGGGGCCCTAGAAAGGTGTCCAGGGCCTTTGATTTCTACACAAACAGCTGAAAGGAGGTTGCTGGGGTAGATAATCCTCTTACTACATTGCCAAAATTATTTCAGGGATTGTTCTGTGGAAAAATTGGACCTGGACTTATTCATGTGAAAGGTCTTCCATTGCTGTCTGACTCTATCCAATTGGAGATAGTGCGATATCAAAGATGGAGAAAACAATATAGTCTTGCATGAACTTGCTACTAAACTGCAATCAGCCATTCATTTTGCAAGCTATTGATAACACAGACTGAATGTGTAGTAACATTGTCACTACTTCCAGAAAGGTTAGTGTACAACAAACATGAACATCAACCTGACCTGATAACTTTCAGATAATTTGCAGCACATAGGCTTTACTGACACAGGGACATCACTAAGACATTTGGGAAACATTTCAGTGTTTAGCCATAGCAACCACAATATATCTATCAAATAAAAGAAGTGTGTGGTAACTTAAAGGAAAGCTACAGTGAATAGGACATTGCAGACTGTCTTCTACCGTTACCAAATTGCGTTTCAAGGGGACACACTACTGCTAAGCAACAAGAATTTGGCCTCAAGGATTCTCCAAATAAAGGCTAATTTAGAACTAACACATTATCTTGCTCTCTACACTTTAGTAAGGTGTGTTAGTTGCTCTAAAGAAAACTTCCCTCTTTTGCTACTGTTGATTATTTTCTTTTAAAATGAAGTTGATATAGAACTTATTACCCACTGCTTTCTGAGTCCTGCTATTACAATGTGTAAGTCAAGGCACTCTAGTCTGATGTATTCTACATGATCTTTGTTTGTATTAGTACTGGTCTGAAAGGCATTCCCCTCCACATCACATGTTACACAATTATTACAGATTTCTTCTTTTTCTATTAGTCTCAGCCATTCATTTGTAAAGATACTGTGACCTTATTTTGCAGAACATACCATTTTCTGCCCAGGTATTTGTTGGTTTGGTTTTTGGTTTTTGTTTTTTTTTTTTTTTTTTTTTTTTTTTCTTGGCCCAGTGGTTCTGCACTTCTGTGGAGTACTGGGCTGCAACCTCCAGTGAACAGATAATTATTCAGAACAGCTTACTTTAATCCTTATTTGTCATCTTTTGTTTGATGCAATTCCTGTTACAGTGATTTGCTCAGATTCTTCCTGAATAGCCTATTAAATTTTTTGTCTATGTCTTCATGATCACAATGAACATAACTTTTGTCATGTTTTGAGGCAGAACATGCTTAAACATACTGCAGCTATGTGCTGGTTCTGCTCAAAGGGACAATTTCGTAGAACAAGGCCAGAGCAGGCAGTCTTTTCACACTCCGTGCAACAGAAAACCTACACAATCAGTGCTGTCTGTTCTAAGAAGTAATAGCTAACAAATAGAAAACCTCCATCCACAGACATTGTGTTCTGACAGTTTTCCTCCAGGACCTGGTACATAGAAACATGTCTGGAGGTCACTCAATCCAACCTTCTTGCTGAAGCACCACTCAGATCAGCTGTGGATTTGTGTGCCCGGGTCCTGAAAACATCTAAAGGTGGAAGAGGGCAAAGGAATCACTTGCAGAAACTTGACACAGCCTATTGGACTGGCATCCAAGAATGATGAGAGAAGTGGCAACTATGATTGCAAGGGCACTTGGTACCATCTTTAATAGGTTTATGAGCTCTAGGCTGCTCTTTCTCGAATGGCAAGGTTTAAAGTTGAGTTTCACAGCTTAACGTGTGCTTGTAAGCAAGGCTGACACGAAAATGCAACAGACATTAGACTTAAGATCAGAGTACAGTAAAACACATTTTAAGGTAATCATCCTGATGACTTCATCTGTGATGGTTTTAGCAGATGAATTCTGTGGAAGCTGACACTGCACACACAACTGTTGGGGTGTGACAGAGGACATCATCTGTTAGTAGTGATTGAAAAGGATGGTTTTCTAGCTGCAGGAATATGGATGGTGGTAAAGACAGGCTAGGAAACATACCAGCAACACGCTTGCCTTGATTCTGCGTCTGCTGCACAATGTAGCTGCCCAATCTTAAGATTAGTGGATGTACCTCAAGTAACATCCCTAGGGGTAGCTTAAAACTGCCTTTTAAAATGAAGGCAGGGGACTTCGTTGACTCTCCCTTCAACATATGTTTGCTGACGACAAGGATCATGTGCAAAAGCCAAAAGGAAGGAAAAACACACCCATGAAATGTGAAGAGAAATAAGCAAGATATTTCAGACTGGACTAAGTGTTATGTTTAATTTAATATTACAGGCATCAGGCATACCAGCTACTTAAGCAATATACCAATATGCTAACTAATACAATGGCCAACAAGCCTAACTGTGTGTTGTGATCATTTTTGTGCTAAAGTATGCAGTAGAAAGATTTATGCAACTTGTGGATATGCCACAATGTAAATACAGATAGGAAAGTTGCTGGTTTCAGTAGTGCTAAAGTAGTGGTTTTAGTACATACACACTTAGCAAAGCAATCTGAAAATGGTGATGAGCATGTCTGATGGAAGAGTTTAAATCCACAGCAGAACTCCATCAGTGTGAATGCTGGGTTGCCCCATCCTCTCTTCAAGGTGTCACAACAGAGCAACGTACTGATAATTTGGCTTTACGTTTGAGGAGTTCTGAATCAATTTCCAGAATAAGAATGTTAAAGTGGATTTCCTGGCCATGTCTCTTCATTTGGAATTATATGTAGTTAGTCTTCTCTTTTGTCATTTCAAATAACTGGCAGGAGATGTGAAGTCCCACTGCTTCTCTGTGTCTATGGTTCTTCAGAATAGAACAACACACAAACATCACCATTTCATGTCAGTGTTTACCTCACAGATATATTTGATAATGATACAGTGTAACTGCTCTGTTACATTTAATAGTTCAGTTACACCTAAAATAAAACAGTATTTTTACCCTGAAGTTCTTTAAACCTACTAGAAAAAGTAGGAAAATGTCAGCATGTCCCAGTTTGGTGTGGACATCAAACCTGAGACATTACAAGTGCTGCTCTATCTGGACTACCTGGAACACAGCAAAAAGAAGACTGAATTGGACTTTAAAATATCAAAAATTAGTTGGAGGAACAATGACTGGCAACACAAAGTCTGGATAACCTTTATTAGAATCTGGATACATTGATAAATATATGGGGTAGTAACATGAAGCTATACAGTATGTGCTTGTGATCAGACAAGCAATGTCATAGAGATATCCTAAGTCCCATCTTTTCTTTTATCTTGAAAATATTTCATCTACTTTTTATTACTGCATCTGAATCACTAGTACTAAAAGCATTAAAGGATCTCATGCATCACTGGGAGTACAAATATGAATGTTAAAAATGCAAGCAGGATTACTTGGATCACAAACACCTTGGCACTAGGACTATGTACACTATGCCCATATTTTTTGCTTTTTGTATTATCTATTGATGGAACCTTTGATGGGGAAAAAAAAAAAGAAACATAACTTTTGTCTTTCTCTTCCTAAAGATGGGATAACTATACCTTTCTTCCCTGAAAGACTGACATAGTGGAGGTTATAATTAAAGACTAACCAGCAGAAACGCACCATCTAAGTTGGCTTGTACAACCCATCCAGCTGACTTTGGCAGAAAGTGCAGAGATCCTCTGCACTCATGGAAGACAACACAAGATGTGCAACGTGGCCAGACAAGTGGGTCAGAAATTTTTAACCCACAAAGCTTCTTCAACTGACTATATTTCATACAAACATCTGTAATCCACAGAAGTGCTTTGGCCAAGACAGAAGTAAGATCGTCTGCTCAACTTGATGTACCCCCAGGTGAAAACCCCTGGCTTTGTAAAAGTGAACTGAACAGTTTCAAACATCCCACATTCTGAATGTAAAGTTCAAGCTACAAGTTATAAAACTTCCATTCCTTTTCAATTTAGTCATCTAGTTTGAGATAAATCTGGACAATGCAAAGCCAAAATGCAAATTCTAGTGTGATGGCTTCCAGCTCTACTGTACTGCAAGAGGAAATTCCATGTTCTAAGGAAAATCTTTTCCAAAGACTTGGATCAGAAGTCCTCTAGAAACGAGCATAGAGCTGTTTAAAGTATGAAACAAGAAAGGCAGCTCTGCAAAACAATCTCTGCACTATTTTCATTTCCTGAATGCAATTGTTCTGCAGTGAGATTTTTTTCCCTTAGTTTGAATTTAGAATCATAGAATCGATGAATATCTTATGGAAGGGACTCACAAGGATCATTCAGTGCAGCTTGAATCCAACTCCAGTAAGTCCAACTCCATTTTGCGTGAACTAGTATTATCTGGCATCAAATGGACTTTATCTGTTAGGTGTCTATCAGTTCCTAGGCAGTTCTGCCTGCTGTTTAAATTGAATGCAGTGCAAATAAGTACTAAGACTCCTGAAATATTTCTGTTTGACTTTTATACAGAAATAAGATGCTTCTCCAGATGCACAACTTTGTACCAAAACCGTATTAGGACTCCTTGTTTTTAAAAACTGTTAGCTATTAAACTTCACTTCCGTCTATAAATACCTTCTAGAAATTGACATACCTGTCCTTATTTGCAGAAGGGCTAATTCTGCACTTGTGTTACAAATTGCCTGATACTTGGTTTTACCGATGTAGAGATGTTCTCATCTGCTTGCTCAACCATGCTTTGCTGCTTTCCCTGACCTTTAAACTCTTCTTGCAGAAATGAGTACAGCACCAAGGTCGTATTAACTGTCAATAGGCAGGGGTACTTGCACTGAATCATTCAATTTATTCATCTCCCAGAGAAAGAGATAAAATGTATTTTATTGAAAACACTGTCATGCTCCATGACACCGAGTCTCATTGCTCCAGTTAGGAGAGCCAGAGGACAGAGCTCCTGTTAGAGTATGGGGAGGTGTTTAGGGTAGTGACCGCAGCTACCTGGCTGTTTTCAGTTGCATTCTTGGCTGTAGAAGTCAGTATGTCAGAGGAAAAGGCTAAGCCTGGATGAATCTTAAAGAACTTGAATAATGTGTTGAGAACAGCATGTATGAAATGCACCTTTTCCTCAGCTTTGACACCACTGATAAATCTGTGGCCCTGTAAAATCAAGTCATGAAAGACTCTACTAGCTTTGTCATGGGATAACTCTGACTTGGAGAGAAAGACAGCACAGATTTGATCCTTCACACAGCCAGCACCTAGCCAGTGCCGAGAAGTATTATTTTCTTGACTGTATATATTGTAACTTGCAGCTAGTTTTAATTTCCAGAAGTCCAGAAGAAATGGTTCTATGCTTTGATTTCTATGCATTTCCCTTTTCCATATAAATTCTGTAACACATACCAAGAGTTGGCTGAAAGAACAACAAATAGGGAGAGAAGAGACCCACTTTTAGCATGGTGATGGCTGAACTATATTCCCATGAGATCTTACACGCACAACCAACTTCTGAAGCATTTCCTATAGCTGACAGCATCAGCCTCAACACTGCAGCAGTCAGCTCTTAACACAGATAAACAAGCCACTCCTTACTGTCCCAAGTTTTTCCAGGAATAGTGTCATTTTGTTTTATTTCCGTACCAGCCTTGAATAGTAAAGATTTAATACAGAGGTCAACCTTACCTTGCATCTGTTCTTTTTCGACTGCCTTCAGCTTACTTTCTTCTGCATGAAAACACTACCAAATCTATTTAAATAAAACAAGTAAAGATACTGATTCTAGATTTTTGAATTATAAACCAAGTAATTTATAAAAAAAATACTTTGCTAAAAAATTTTAAGTTGTTAAGCTATGGCACATGTCAAATGTGAGTATCAGTACCTACATTTTGTTCCAAGTTTGAATTCACTGAACTTAACTGGAGCTGAGAAAATGGAAATTGTGATTAAATTTTCTATGCTAAAGGACTTACTTGCTTGGAGAAGGGTTTAGATTCTGGAGGCTTGTTGTGCATGTGTAGCAATACAGAAGCGCTTCACAGTTACATAGTTCTTTAAACCTAGCAAGTGTGATCTACTGTGTAAGAACAGGCACAGAATTGATTCTGCTTTATAGCAGGAGCTGACAACATGCCAAAGGAGCAAGAAGACTGGGAAATCTGGTACAAATTGACAATAAAATACTTCTCAAAGGCTTGCTGGACAGCAAAAGCTGCATTGTCCTCTGCAGCCTTCATGATTCAGGGCATTTCAGTCAACAGAATGAAAGATTTTTTTGTAAGAAGACCATACTAGCAAGGACTGTTCCCCAAGCAGTTATTCCTAGTGTCACAGGGCTGGATCTATTTTACAGCATTAAGACCACCCTCTAAGCCCACAGAACAGCACTGTAAGTGTTGAATTCCTGATGGCTTGTGGGATGCACTAGAGAATTCCTTCTCCCCTTTTCTGCATTCATGTTCCTTTCTTCTTTTCCTCCTCCAGCCAGGGCCTTGGAAGAGCCCTGGGGATCCTTTCAGTAAGTCAAGAGAGCAGAGCTAGTGATGGTAAAAGGGCAATGCCCCATCCCACATGCTGGTTCTGCACTCACTGAAATAAAAACAAGACCTCATCCCCTGTCCCAGATAAACTTGCTTGTTAAACACAGATTGACAGATAAAATGTTTTTAGAATCCCTCCATTTTGATTTATAGGCAAAACAGTCACATCATCCCCCTGTCTCTTCCAAAAAGCCCCAAACCAAACCCAAGTAAATCTCTTCAACTATTAACGTAAGGTAAAATTTAAGTATGGAGTGCAGCAAGAATTAGTTCCATTTCAGAAACCATCACTGTGTAACAACTTCTTTCGTGGAGGCACTATAAAAGTCTTCCTCACAGCAGAGTTACTAGCACAAAAAGCAAATAAACGTATTGCAAACAGTAAATTAAACGTAGTAAAATGGGATGGCAAATGAATATAGTAAAAATGTAAGTTTAAGGTCCGCACCATTGGGTACACATTCACAAATCTGTGCAATAAACATCTTTTGGAAATGCAAAGCTACATTTATGTTTTTCTGTAATTCACAATCCAGCAGAATACATGTCTTGCTCCTAAATTAGACAACTTGCTGACAAACTGAACTATCATTCCACTGCTTGATGGAGTGGAAGAACTGATACCTGTGCCAATTTCATTTGAGGAATAAGTGATTGTAATCCTTAGGCCTGTATCCAAGTCTATACACTCCTGATTTGTGCAGTAAGAAAAATCTACACATGTGTGTTTCAGTTTGAGGCCAGCATTTACCCAGTTATCAAAAACCTACATTTATGAAGCTGCAAGCTATTATGTGCAAAAGGAAGTATTTACCTTTTTTTTCCAGCAATAGACCTCCTATTCAAGATATTTCCAATGCAAGAGTAAACAGCAACTTGCTGACACATGTGGTCATGGAGCCAAGGAGTGGAGTTGCTCAATTGGACCAGAAACTTACAAACCAGGAGGAATTAGTTGGGGGTATGAGGACTGGTGACAGCCTTGACTGTAGTGACCATGAGATGGGAGAGATCATGATCCTGAGAGAAAGTAGCCAAGTAAATAGCAGGATCAAGTCCCTGGACTTACAGAGAGCAGACTGTAACCCCTTCAGAGATCTTCTTGGAAAGATCCCATGGGAGACAGACCTGGAGAGACGAGGAGTCCAGGACAACTGGTTGATTGTCAAGGATCACCTGCTCAAAGCTCAAGAGTGGTCTGTGCCAGCAAGCAGAAACCAAGCAAAGGGGGCAGGAGACCTGCATGGATGAGCAAGAAGTTCCTAACTAGACACAGACATAAAAAGGAGGTGTACAGGAGGTGGAAGCAGGGGCAGGTGATGCAGGAGCAATATAGAGACCCTGTCTGACCGTGGAGGGATGGGTTCAGGAAAGCCAAAGCTCACTTCAAGTTTAATTTAGCAAGAGATGTGAACAGCAACAAGAAAGGTTTCTACAGGAACATCAGTAGCAAAAGAAAGACTAAGGAAAACCTGTCCCTGCTGCTATACAGGGCAAAGCTCTTGGTGAAAAAAGATGTGGAAAAGGCTGAGGTTCTCAATGCCCTCCTCCTCTCTTTCTTTACAGATACAACACCCTCAGGTATTCCAGGCTCCTAAGACCAGTGATAAAGTCCAGAGTGATGTAGACTTACCCTCAGTGAAGGACAGTCAGATTAGGAAACATATTTGAAAACTAGACCTACACTTTGTCCATGATGCGATGGAGCAAGCAATCCTAGAAAGCATTTATAGACAAGAAGGTGACTGAGAGTACTCAGCATGGTTTTATGGAGGGGAAATCATACCTGACCACCCTGCTGGCTTTCTACAATGAGGTGACTTGCTTGATGGACATGGGAAGAGCAGTGGATAGTGTTATTCTGGACTTCAGCAAGACGTCTGATGTTGTATCCCATACCATCCTCATAGACAACCTGGTGAAAAGTGAGTTAGATAAGTGGATGATGAGGTGGATTGAAAACTGTCTGAATGGGCAGACCTAAGGGCTATGGTCAGTCACATAAAGCCCATCCGGAGGCCAGTCATGAGGGTCACCCTCCATGGCAATAATGTGTCCAGTCCTGTTTACCATCTTCATTACTAACAAGAAAGATGAGGCAGAGTACATCCTCAGCATGTCTGCAGATGATATAAAAATGTGAGGAGTGGCTGATGCACCAGGTGGATGTGCTGCCAGTCACAGGGACCTGGACAGGCTAGAGAACTGGGACAACAGGAATCTCATGAAGTTTGATGAAGAAAAATGTGCACCTGGCAAGGAATAACCCCATGAACCAGTACATGCTGAGACCAAGAGGCTGGAGAGTAGCTCTGCAGAGAAGGACCTGAGGGTTCTGGTGAACAAGAAGTTGACCATGAGACAGCAATTTGCCCTTGTGGCAAACAATGCCAGTCACATTCTGGGCTGCATTAGAGCATTGCCAACATGTGGAAGGAGGTACTCTTTCATCTCTATTTGGCCCTGTTGAGGCACTTGTTCTGCATGCAGTCCTGGGCTCCCCAGTGAAGGAGAAACATGGACATACCAGAGCGAGTGTGGTGAAAGCCAAAAAGATGATGAAGGGATTGAAGCATCTGTCATATGAGCAGAGTCTGCAAGTGCTGGGTGTGTTCAGCCTGGAGAGGAAAACACTCAGGGGGATCTTATCTATGTGTATAAATACCTGATGGGTGGCAGGGGTGGAGGGAGCAGGTAGAGGGTAAAGAAGATGGAGTTAGACTCTTCTGGGTAGTATCCAGTGAAGTAACAAGAGGCAATGGGCACAAACGGAAGTACATGAAACTCCACTGAAACATGAGTAAACAATTTTTTTTCCTATAAATGTGGTCAAACACTGGAACAGGTTGTCCAGAACCGTTGTGGAGTCTCCTTCCTTGGAGCTATTCAAACCTTACTTGGCACAGCTCTGAGCAACCTGCTGTGGCTGACCTGCTCTGAGCGACAGGTTGGACTGGGCAATCTCCAGAGATACCACCCAACCTTGACAGTTCTGTGTATCTTTAATCACAATAATTTGTTTATAAACTTGTGACAAGATGTAAACTCAGTGAAGGTTATTCTGTCACACCTTGCTTCACTGTGTTATCTATTTCCCTGGAAGCCTTCTCTTTGTCTCAGAGAAAGGTCTCAATAGCAACATTTTAAGAAACCTAGTGGAGGACAGTAGATTGGGACAGATGTCCCAAACTCAAAGGCTTATCATTTTCCAGCTCCCAGTAACTTTGACTAAAATCTTCCAAAGACTCATTTGAGTACTTAATGAAAAGCCATGTAAGCAGCTGCTGCTAATCACAGTAGATAAAGTAAAAAATCTAAGTCTTGCAGAATCAGGATTATGCAATATTACTTGGGACTGCAATACAGCTACTTGTCTGCTTGCAAGCTGGAAATGATTTCTGACCTGGCAAGGATATCCTGCACCCTGCAGATGAAAGATCTCATGTGAGTGCAAAGCAATGCTGTTCTCTGGCATATTTCCTCATTTTTTTTTCAAAAGTGTTATGGATACAGTGTCAACAGAATTTCAGATAGGGATCACTTTCTGCTTTATCCATAGGAAAGGCCTTCCATTGTCCTCAATTATAATATTGCACCTTATATTTTCTAGCCTTTTCTGGCTTTAAAAAGGCCTGTCTGATCTCTCTTTGCAGTTTGTGGCCTAGAGGACAAAGCATTTGTTGATCAAGGTACACATAGTCTTCACTTAATTTCGGCTATCAACCTGCTGTGGAGCTTTGGGCAAGTTATTTCATCATCTGAATCGCCTTTGTAAAATGGGAACAATGACACTAGCACCCTTTTGAAAGGGCTGTCAGATGTACTCCATGTAGGACCCAGTGAGTAAGAACTGAACATGCTATGCTTTAGTGCCAAAGATGCAGCTTGTCTGTGCCTGGGTAGATCAAAAGCTCTCTGACAGATAAACCAATTCCAGTAGAGATAAGAACATATTAATGTAATTACACAAGGCATTGGCAACATTTACACAGCATACTGTGCCAGTTTCTTGTTGCCCATGCTTAGAAAAGATTTACCTAAACTGAAAAAGGTATAGGACAGCATTGGCAACTTGATTAGGAACAGGGGAGATAAATGACTTTGACTTGCTTGGTATAGTAAAACCTCTGTTTTGTTAGAGGTTATGACTTCTCTAGAGAAATAAGCAGGGAAGAAGAAGGAGATCTGAGCCAAAACAAAGGGAGAAGAAATCAATTAACCAATGTTGGCATGGGAACAAATGGGCAGTGCCTGCAGAACTAAACCAGAAATTAAAAGTTTCTCCCTTCCAGACAAATGAGGTTTTGTGTGCTTTAGGCTAATAGCACAAAGAGGTCACAGGGAAGTGCCTGGGTGCTTTATAAACAGTACTGCATGGTGTGGTTACTGGTGATACCTGGGACAGGTCTCACTGACAGGAGAAAATGTGTTATGGAGCTGTATTTTCTGTACCTCTGCTTTTCCTGTTTGCTCTTCCTTCTCACTCCCCACATCCACACCAGCCTCCTATCTTTACCTGGTGGCAGTAACAACAATGACCTGAGTAAAGATAAAATGGGGGCATCAAGACCCATGCTGCATTAAAGACCACTGTGTGGTAATATTTTTAATAGCCTGCTCTAAAAATTACTTGGGCAAGGGAGGTACAGAACTACTTGTAAGCACTACAGTGACTTGGAATAAATGGTGAAAGCTTTTAACTGTAATTAAATCCATTGGAAATGTAATTTTTAAATGTCTCATCCAGAAGGAAAAACATTTATGTATATGTCTTGTCAGTGCTGAATTATTTGCACTAATCCTTATAAAACAGTCTTGTGTGATGACTAGAATTTTACTCTCCTAGTTGATAAAATAAAAAGCAGATGGGATAAATGTAGCTGCCACAGATGTAGCTGCTATTTCTTCATAATCTGCTTGCCTTTAAGCAAACTGTAACATAGATGGTGAGATGCTGGATCCTGTCCAATAATGAAAAGCTCTCCTCAAAGCTACAGTATGCTTTCAAGCTGCAAACGTATTCCAGGCTCTGAAAAACGTGCTTTCACAATCTTGTTTAACTCTATCATTGCTGGCTTTACAGTACTCAAGGTCTATAACTCACATGGAAAGAAAGATGCATTTTCCTCTGCCTTCACCTCAAACAGCCAGGTCATTGGCTGTCACGGCAGTTATGTGAGGCAGTGTCTGAGGACCCTGCTCATGCGGACCCTGTGCTGTGGGAGACCCAGAAGCTCACAATTCAATCCCTGCCCAAAAAGATGAGAAGGTGGTGAGAAGATGAGAGACTGGAGAGTAAGGGGATAGAGCAACGAAAGCATGTAGGATATATTTGTATAAATTCAACAATAAAATGGGAGGCACAGTGAATGGAAGTAGGGACATTTTCCTTTCCAACTTCATACAAAAATTAGAAAACACAGGAAAACAACTTAAACACTCAAATTTGAAACAAGCTCAGTTTATACAATTATTTTTTTTTCAGATGACACTTAAGGGCTTGTCTATAAAATCCAGTCTTTAAACCTGGATTAAAGTTAACAAATGTGATTTGATCTTTCCTGAACTTTATAAATTAGCAGGTCAACAATTCAGCGTCCTTTCCCTGGCTGAGTGCCAGCATCAAGCTGTGGGGTGCCTCAAAGGAAAGTGCACAGACCCCAGTAATTGATAATTAGGAAGCAAGCTGCCCAGTGGAGAAGTTTCTTCTTCACCCCTGTCTTTTAACAGTTGGGTTATGCTCAGGTGCTTATATAAAAAGAACTTGATGTATTTCTGCTTCCATGGGCTGTGCCAGAAATTCAGAGAATTTGTTTTCTTAACCTTGTTGAATGTTCTTCGTTATCTTCTTCTTTACCAGACCTCTGTGGCTGCAGTCATGATGGAAACGGTGTGGAAGAAGCCCAACTCAGCAGCCCTCCCTGAGAGAAACTTGCTCCTTCATATTAAGCCAGCTGTGACAGAGCTGGAGCTCTGAGCAGGTGGCACACCGTTTGCTCTGTTGCTAAAGGATCAGAGGGTGGTTGAAGATACCAGCAGATATCAGGGTAGTTCAATGCCTCAGGACCTCTGAATGTGAGGCTTCTTCCAGTTGTTTGAGGATGTCCTTCACCTATTTCTTCTACCCCAGCAGGTGGACTCTCTAGCAGACACCCACCACAATATCACCCACATTGGTCTGCCTGCTCCATAACCTCTCAGGTGCCTTTTCACCTGTGCCGGGGCAGAGCTGCCTACATACCCACCGCTCACTCACATAGGTAGAGTGCAGCACTGTGAAAGGGCTGAAAACTCGGCTGAAAACTCAGCTTTGGTACAACAATATTGCTTTCAATCTTACAGATGAGTACAAGGTAGGCAATAGCCTATGCAGTTTTGATTATGGGTTGTCTGTATTTGTCATGATGACATCTGTGTTTTGATCTTTGTGGAGAGTAAACATTTCACTTTTAAATACCCAAATTTTAAATTAAATCCTGCTGCAGACAGAAATTAAAGTTCATGTGTATGGTTCTGTACAAAGAAAATACCACTGCTAGATAGCCTTAGAAAACAAGTATGAAGTCTAAACAAGGAAAAGAAAAAGCAATACTGATATTTTCTGCATATTTAAAATTTGTTTAATGTGATTAAAGCAGCCAATCCTGGAAGGGGTCTTCCATTTTAATATCTCCCAGAGGATATGTGATAAGAGGTATCGAGATGGCAGCTTAAGATTATTTTATGAACGACATAACAAAGACTTTTGAGTGACTGTGAAACTAAACTGGCTCTTAAACATGCATCTACACAGCATGAGGCACCAAATGAATGACTGGCTGCAGCGTTACTGTCAGTGTCCATATTACTGTACCCTGCAGGTAAATGCAGCAAAACTCCAGTTCCTTCGCTTGCTATATTTGGACTGCTACTTCTTGCTGTTGCCTTGCACAGACATTTCTAAGCCACACACCAAGACTTTCTTATCTGCAAATATCTGCCCTGGGGTTACAACAATGTGTAAAGTGAAGCTACCTGCTTCACCTGTGACCCCCCACATCCCTTTGCTGAAAGGAAGGGCACAAACACTTGTCACAAGAGTCTTCACTCTCCAGGACTTGCACATTTTACTGAGCTAGTATCCAGTTCTCCGAAAGGCTCAACCCTGAAATAAGTGTATATCTGTCTGGCTTTTTGGCACAAGCTGTGTCATCACATGCCTTTGCAGCTGGTCAGGTGAGATAGGAGAAGATGTATAGCTACAAAAACCATGTGATTCATCCCGCTGCACTAATTTGTTTCTCTGTCCACCTGTGATGTGGATTAACAGCCATAGCAATCAAAATGCTTTCGGAAAATCTTCTGCATAGCAGACAACTTTAAAAAAATCACTTGAATTTTTGTGCTTTTGAAGGATGAGGGGGCATGAAAGAGTTTTCCCTACCATGCCATCTGCCAGCACTCTCCATCCAAATTTCACTGACTTTTAGTATGTTGTCATGTCCTTCTTCAGATGTGCCTTTGGAGTCAGCGCATATTGGCAATCAACTTGCTGGGTGTAAAGAAGGAATTGTTGTTTCCAGTCTCAGCTGTATTTCTGGATGTCTCTATCTACATGTCGCTGACTTTGTATGCTTCACTTGGACTACATCTTGTCAGCCCTGGGCCTTCCCCTTCTCACAGACAGGATGCACTGATCCTGTGGTACTAACCAGCAGCTAGGAGCATGATTAGTCCTGCCTGCCACTCTGCTTCAGACCAGTGATAAGCTTTCTGGCCAGTTGTGCTTCAGGTTGTTCTAGACAAGTGTGTTTGTGTGTCACCAGCATGTAATTACTGTACGGTAGTTCAACAGCAGAAATAACCTGAAGACAGACCTCTTTTAGCTAAACATTGATTTTTAAAGCTCAACCCCCAAATTCTTTTTTTCCTCTGGAAGTCTCAAAGCCCCTGTAAATCTACCCAGACACTAGTTCTGGATAAAAATGGTGGAGTCAAATTCACAAAACCTTTTTTTTTTTCCACAGGCAGTTGGTACTATTGAGCCACTGTCTAAGTCAGAGGCACTGTCTCCTTTGAACTCACACCCAAACAAGGCTACAGAGATAACCAGAGCACAACAAAACCTTGTGGGAGGGGTGGATTGCAAGGTCAAACTTTGGTGAAAAGGAACTTTTCCGGATAATGATTGCTACTCAATGCTACCCAGTGACATTCAAAAAATAAAATATTATGGCTCCAAAGAGTTTAAGAGTCTGCTGTAGGCATAATAATCTCTCTATT
>NW_009602296.1:169724-179073 GCF_000690535.1 Cariama cristata | reverse complement strand
AATGATTCTATGATTCTATAATTCTATATGTACATAGATACCCATCACCGTAACTGGACCTTAGGATCAGCTTTGGGCCCAGGTGGTGGGTAGTTTCAGCATGTCTGAAGTTGAACTGCAGCCTGAGTATTATCTGTCAAGCCTCTGTCTCACCATCTGTGAGACTGAAGATGCATAAAGCCATGGTAGAGAGTTTTGTCTGCAGCCTTTATCCAGACTTCGGGAACTATTTATCCTGCTCACTTATATTAATCTTTTCACACTTCTGTGTTACAGCAAACAGAAATTGCTTGTAGAGAACCTTTTACGGTTCTCACAAGAGAAAGCTGTAACCCATTGCTGTGGCTCATTTTTCACACCGACGTCAAGTAAAGCAAACCCAGTCTCCTGGGCTCTGACGACTGCTGAGCAATGTGCCCTCTTCACTGTCCAAGTTCTCCACAGCCTAGTCATCGCCTGGCCTACCCCGAAACATCTGCTTCTCCCACCTCTCTGATAGTGATACAAATTATAATTTTTTCAGTCTTCCAGCAATTATCTTAGCACTTTTTCTCATGTTACCATTTCAGTGCAGAAGGAGCTCTCTGGGAACAACCACCAAGCCACTAAATCTGTCTTCATGACACTTTACTGTCTGCAGATGGTGTGCGATAGACTTTGCTTTTCAAAATGAGCATTTCATCCTTGGTAAATTGTTTGGACTGCATCTGTGAGTACATCCATTGTCCTATAACTAAGGACAGAGAATAGATTTATATATTACCTGACTTTATGGACTAAAATTCACAACTTGCCATTAACTATAAATATTATAATAATACTTGCTTTGACACTGGTCAAATAACTGCTTCGAGGTGCACTGGTAATAGGGAAACGATTCCATGGGTGTCGCATGAGGTGAATAGATTCTCAATCTGAGTCGTGATCTGAATTAGCAGGAATTTTCATGCATATGAATTTAGGTTGACATTGTTTGTACATTACTCATTTGCCACTGTATAATAAATGGACAGCTCTTTTTTCACCAAGCAGTGATAGCGTCTTCAAAATCTTGTCAGTAACTGTGGAGCCTGCAGCCAGATGCTTAAAGGTTCCCAAGTCTGTTACAAAGTTTTGCAGCCTCTGTTTGCATCCATTTTGAAAAGGAGGTGATTAATTCAGTCCAGGACCACAACAAAGTTTAGCAATGCTGTAGTTGGAAATACATAAGTTATTTTAAACCTCCTGAACTCTATTATTCAGGAATATCTCCAACCAGTAAGTGTAAACAAGCTAAAACAGGCTTGTTTTCCCCTCTCTCTTACCATGAGTGATATGTCAGTATAATGTATGAATACTAGCGTAGCAGAAGATGCAAACAGGCCCAGCTTCAACTGTTTATTTAGATTTACCAGGCAGTGAGGTGACCAATTTAATTCTATTACCAACAGTGAGGCTTATAGAATGATTACAAGGAAACTCAAACAAAAGATACAGAAGACCAAGCCACTGTTTAAGTGCTATGTTTAAATTCTATGTTATTTTCCAATTCAGAAAATTAAAAATCCTTTAAAGAGGTTTAGGTCTTTATGTATGAAATGGAGAGAGCAGAGGAAGCTTCTGTCAAAACATGCAGCTGATGTAAGTCGTTAGCACCTATGGACATGTAAATGTCAACAGGTTACCAAATCACATATCTGAATTCTGCCCGAGGGTAGTGTGTCAGTACCACAGACTTATACTAGTCCAAAGTAAATCCATATATATGTATTTGACACGGTGCACGCTTTTCTAAAAGAAATGCTTTACAAAGCCAATTTTGCTTTGTAGACAGAAGTTTTCCAGACTAGGACAAAGACAGTACACAGTCTGAGAGACCCCTTCAGACATTGCTGTCCTTACCTGGGACTTGCAGAGCTCATTGGCCACTCCAAGGCACTGAGCCTTTGCATAGAATCATAGAACGGTTTGGTTGGAAGGGACCTTAAAGATCACATAGTTCTAACCCCCCTGCCATGGGCAGGGACACCTTCCACCAGACCGGGTTGCTCAAAGTCCCATCCGACCTGGCCTTGAACACTTCCAGGGATGGGGCATCCACAGCTTCGCTGAGCAACCTGTGCCACTGCCTCACCACCCTCACAGGGAAGAATTTCTTCCTAATATCTATTCTAAATCTTCCCTCTTCCAGTTTAAAGCCATTGCCCCTTGTCCTATCACTCCATGCCCTTGTAACAAGTCCCTCCCCAGTTTTCTTGTAGGCCCCTTTAGGTACTGGAATGCTGTTACAAGGTCTCCCTGGAGCCTTCACTTCTCCAGGCTGAACAACTCCAACTCTCTCAGCCTGTCTTCCTAAGGAGAGGTGTCCAGCCCTGGGATCATCTTCATGGCCTCCTCTGGACTCGCTCCAACAGGTCCATGTCCTTCTTGTGTTAGGGACCCCAGAGCTGAAGGCAGTAGTGAAGGGGGGGTGTCTCACCAGAGCGAAGTAGAGAGGGAGAATCCCCTCCCTCGACCTGCTGGTCATGCTGCTTGTGATGCAGCCGAGGATACAGTTGGCTTTCTGGGCTGCAAGTGCACATCGCCGGGTCATATTGAGCTTACATGCATCTTACTGAAGTTGTCACAGTGTGTCTGCTGTTCCTCTGGTGCTTGTGAGTACAGAGAATAAGAGAGACACATGGTAGAGTGCAATTTCTGCATCCACATCCAGGAAGTGCAGCTGCACTCAGGTCTCTAGAGCTTAAGTGCAGGGCTGAGACAATTCAGCAAGACTATGAGGAGCACCAGCAATTGCCTGGTAAAATGGGATCATTTCATTCCCTTGCGCTGTTCCAGACATTTAATGCCACTGCTATGGAGCTCACTGCATCAAAGCCAATTCAACATAAAACTCAAGGTAAAAACTAGTTTGCTAGCTCTCTGAAAGATTGAAGAAAGGATTCTGTGTACATCTACACAGCCACTGATGTCGGGTTCTCTGTTCTGCTGATTCATTAACCTATGTCTGGCTAAACTTTTCTACAAGTTTGAACTAGTAAGTCTAAACTTTCCTGCTTTAGAACAAACAAGAATAAAAAATAGCATAGGTTCTATTAAATACAAATGTCTGTTGGTTCCCAAATGAGCTTAATAAATTTAAATCTTTGACAAACTTATTTAGTAAAGCAGCAAAGTTTTGAAATATTAGCTAAGTTCTGTTAGGGATTTCTGAAGATTTCTGCTCTATCACTGAAAGAAGTTAAGGAATATCTTGTTCTCACCAATAGTATGAATGGAACTGGGGCCTGGAAAAGCTTTATCCTCAGCACAGTGCTGCTCCTGGCTCTGGCTTTCTCTTGAGAGACTGGGCAGTCTACAGAGTCCTATGAATTCCATTGTGTCTTTGATCCATTATGGTTACTCATTACAGGCACTACCTAGGCATTTTAGGCCAAGCTGGTAAGATGGAAATGGGAAGGGCGTGAACCTAAGGGAGCAGTCACAGTCCATTACTTGGGTAGAAGATTGGTTGCAAAAGCCATTCTCCTAATAGGTGAACCAAAGCCCTCTTGTGTTTTCAGGCTGCCAGAATGTTGGAATCTAAATGTAAGAGTCTGGGTTTGGCCTGAGCTTGAGTATTGAAACGTGACAGTCAGCCACACTCAAAATAGCACGTGCTTTTAGACACAGAGGTACTCATAGGGTCTACTTTAAGCATCTCATTTAGGAACTCTTGATCTTCATTTGGAGGAATGACCTCCTTTTTGCTGGTGACTGTGCAGCCCAGCAGATTGTCTGCAGGAAGCACCCTGACTGGTTTCTATTTTGAATTTCCACAGTGAAGGAGCAGAACAGAGACCCACCATTAACTGCAGGAATTCCCACATGAGGAAGGTTATCCGAGCTAGAGCACGAAGCAGAGACGAGGAAGGTTGTATGAGCTAGAGCACGAAGCAGAGAGAACATCTCAAATGTTGCATCTTCACCATCTGAAAAGCAGCTACTAGATCCACTTGCTATCGGCCCAAGAGGCAAAGCTTAAGCAGTAGGCTCTTTGTGGACATGATTTCCATAAAATGCACAGTTCTACTTTTGGAAAAAGAAGTTGGGTGCAGATTGATGACAGATATCCTTTTCCATCCTGAATAATCACCTTTGGTACAGATAGAGGTACTGTAATAACACTTTGCAAACAAGTTCTTATGGCAAGAGCCTTTTGAATTCACACAGTGCTGTTCATCCATGGACTCCAAAACACTTTATCATCATGACTTATATTATTTTACAAGGCAGAAACTAATGGACAGAATATTCAAGAACTATGTCTATAGTTGTACAGACAGTCAATAACAGAATTGGGAATAAAGCCCATCTTCCAACTTGGGGTTGTTTCACAAGGTCACAGGTAACCCTGTGAAGAGAGGAAAAAGAGATTCCCATGTTTCCGCACCGGCTACACTTCTTGTCATCAAATAGTTACAAAACCCATTTACACGAAAGCTGGCAGAAATACAAACATTGAAGTGGTCACTACCTAATGCACTCAGATAAGTAATATTCCTGTTCAGTAAATTAGCACATTCATGGGTTATGCACTTTTGTTTGTCAGCATTTTTTCTTAGCGTGCATAGACCAGATTTCCACTATATCATTCAGAGGTTAGCAGGAAAAAAAATTAAACCCTCAGTGTTTTCACCACCATACAACTTGCAAAGTCATTTTTCAATGAACTTAACACATTATCTTGGAAAAGACTAATAAATGGTGAGTGTTGCCTTTGACTTTCCCTTAGCAGAACTCATTGCTCATCTAATTCTTGCAACAGATTTCCTACCTCATTTAAAACTTCAGCTAGAAGCGTTTTCATGTTACATATTGCAAACAGATATATACAGTGACTCAAAAGCTTGGATCGGGTTGTGTAGTCAATATAGTTTTTGGCAAAAGACTGGGAAGCCGTTTTCTGGCTCAAAGCTAAGAAAGATAAAAATAGATGCTGATTTTACAGTCACTGTGACAAACCGGCTTCCAAAAGCTTCACAACAGCACAAAGGGAACAAACTGGCAAAAAGGAAGTGAGCTGGAAAGACATATATTTTTCCCCAACAAGACTTAAATTCACCATCTTTTGAGGTTTACTATGATCTTATATCATTGCAGATGGCATGTGCTGCACAATGGCAACCAAGAAGTCAGCTTAGCTTGCAACCAGCCATTCTTTCCCAAAGCTTTTCTGTGAGCTCAACACATTTAATTCACAATCACTTACAGAGCTTATACAACCCTATAAAATAACCTAGTCTCCTGAATCACCTCTTACCTACAAGATATAATTTTATTCTATTTCATATGATTTCATTATCTTATTTTTGTCACTTGATCTCATTTTTCTTGGGGTTCTAAAGGATTTAACAAGGAATGATAAGAATGAGATTATCAGCACAAAAATATACAATAATTAAATGTCAGTCATGTCTGTGACAGAACAAATGCAATTCTGTATCTCACTACTTTTGGTGCTGGCTAGTGCAATACTCATTAAATATTTTCACTGTTAATGCTGATAGTTTTGCAGTTATTTCAAACAGATGAAATACATTTCGCTTACCTACCCTTCATTCTTCCTCCTCTGCAAATAAGTTTTTTCCAGTGAAAGATTAGCATAGTTGGTACCAGGAATTTCAAATGGGATTGTTTATGCATCAAAGAGTAAGTATTAATAACAAAAATGCACTCACAGTGTGATTGCTTTGTGATGATTAGAATATAAATTGTTAGCTCTCTATATACAGACACACACACACTGAATTATATGCCTCGTGATGGTATGTCTTTTGCATTCCTCTAACATCTGATAGTCAGATGCCATGTCACACACTTACTTGTCAATTTGTTTTATCACTAGAAAGTTTGTTTGTGATGTTTCATGGAGCTGACAACCCAGCATACTCAGAATCCACCTGAAAACGTGTTACCCAAAGAAATATCTTGCACTTATAGGGATGAGGGGGAAGGACACAGCCTCTGCCCCAGGATCAAGCAAGCAAAAGCATTAACTTCACACAGAAAACCAGTTTTCTCCTTGATGATGAGAGGTACATGCTAAGCAATAAATTAAGTGAGCACAGTCAGTGGTGGACAGAAATTCTTTTCTGCAGGCTCCGCTCCACCACTTATGAGTTATGGGGTCATCTCTAACTTGTGAAAATAACTCACATATCACACTCTCCCCATCTCTACGCTTCTTACTACTCCTGCGTGTGGAGCTGGTGCAAAAGTGTCAGAGCTGGACAAGGATGCAGGAGACAGAGAGAGACCATTCAACAAACAGTCCTATCGGGCAACTCTATCAGGCTCGTGGGGCTTGTGGAAACGCCAGCTGGTGAAGAGGCCAGCCTCTACCTCTCTGTCTGCACTTTGTCATTTCTGCCCTTCATCTAAAGAGAAGATGCTCTCGAGCACAACAGCTTATGGTTATATAAGGCTGGAGAGGGGCTGAAACTGCACCTGTGCTGCAGCCCTTGTCAAAACCCCCACTGACCTTAAGAGGAACAGAAATTTCCCAGGAATACAGTGAGCGAAACAACCAGATAAACAACCAAGCTGACCGTGAAAGCTATGGGAATAAATAACACAGTGTTAAGCACAGGCTAGGCTAAGTATGTGAACCTTCAGTCAAAGTTTTGACCTCAGCTTTTGCAGACATACCCAGGCTCACTTTAATTGCCTGGTTTGCAGACTGGAAGAAAAGCAGCTGCTGCAGACCAGAGCCCAGCACAGGTTGCAAACTCCCCCTGATTGAGCAGCGCTGAGCTCTCTGCTGCCGTGCTGGGGTCGGCCCCGCTGACTGGGCAAAATAAATCTACCCGTCGCATGCACCAGAATTACACAGCCGATAACTGAGTAGTAAGAAATTGCACGGAAAGAAAAAACACCCCTCTGGTTTTGGTAATGTGGGCAACTGCCCAGTGTGTCCCTGTGATGGGCTGGGGCTGGCTTTGATCAGTTACACTGTTATTTAGCATCTAAAGCAGCCAGAGTATAATGTCCTTCTCACTCCTCTAATAGGAAAGGGCTGCCTTTATCCGTGAGGCAGAATCATGCTTATTATCATGTTAATTAATACATTTCTAATGAGAAGCTGTTTCTCCAGTTTACACAGAGCCAAAGTGAAAATTGAAATGATTTTGCTAATTTCAAAAGAAATTATTTAAAAAATAGGCAAGGAAGAAACTTCAGAGAGCCAAACAAAAGGAAAAATATTGGAGCTAATGAAATGCTGGTTAATTATCCTTTTGTTCACTCTTTTATATCTTTTCCCCATTCTTAATTGTCTCATCTAATTAGATTATAACTATTTACAACAGGAATTATATTCTACTCTGTATTGCATATGGGGTCTTCATAATACAATGCAAATAAACACTACCAATAATAATTAATTAAGAACTTTCTTTTGTACTGTGAGTTTTCCCAAGCCAGAGAGCCCAGCGTGGGCATAGCATCCAAGTGTAACTGGTTTCTGGGCTTGGCTTTATCAATGATAAAGGAACAGAGCTCAAGGCTTTGCAGACTTGGTTATTTCTACTCCTCCTGTGCCTGACAGCTTCCTCACGCTCTAGGTTGTTGTTCTCAGACCTAAGATCATCACCTCAAGGCAACTATTCTCTGTAGGTTAATTCTCTTTGGTATTTGCTGAAGGGAACATGTTGCATTATGAAGCATTAGCTGCTATATTTAGGAGGGCCTTTCTGCTCCTTTCTGAGGCTGTCCAAGTAAAGGTTGTCTGTCTGATCTCAACATCACCAATACCTGTTCAGAGTCCGAGAGAATGGTGAAGCCACTGCATTTCTGGTGCTGAAGTGCAATGCGTGGGGTCCTCTGCACAGTTACAGCTTCTTCTAGGAAGGTCAACAGCCCCTCCTCATCCCTCAGAATCTTTCTACTGGGCAGCTCAGTGTTGCATAATAACGTTGTTAAGTAACTGCATAAATTATTCTTTTTCATTGTGGTATGACAAGGATGCTTCAAGAGAGGCTGAGGTCTCACTGAGATAGTGGCTTCATGCACTCAGTCAGAGGCTTTAAAGAGCTAACAGAAGACAGATAACAACATTTCCTTTCTGCCACCTGTTAATTCTTTTTAACAGATGGAGAACTGGAGAATGGAGAGATTAAAAGCCCTGATACAGGAAACCATATTTTTTCAAGACAGTACTTAAACACATGCTTCTGCAAGCACAGGCTTCTGTCCCAGTGAAGTTGAGCACGTGCTTAAATAGTTTTCTGACTCAGGATCTAAGTGACTCTTTCAGGGTCATAAAAGCGGTGCAACAAGCTGCCCCTGAAACTCCCAGTTCACACTGCAGCCTTGGTTGTTTCTTCACACAGTCCGTTTCCAAAACCACAGCTCTGGAGAACTCTGACAACCTCTTGGGCTCTCTAGCTGGAGGTTGGCACCTACACTTCTGTGTCAGTTATTCAGATAAAAAGGTTACTTCAAGTTTGGGTACAAGTTGCAGATGTGAAATCAGGTAAAGGTGAGAAAAATAGAAATAGCAAATAATGAAATTAAATTTCAAGTCTCCTACAGTTTAAGCTGCTGTAAATAAGAAAACAATGTTTATAATGTAAGTCAGAAGAGAATCAGATCCATCTCCAGCTACAATATCGTGCAAACCTTTTTTGGCACTTCTACTCATTTTAGCATTCATACCTTCATTAATTTACCATGAAAATGACAAAATGTTCAGAATGAATACTAAATCTTTATCAGTTCTCAATATATCCTTGGCTTAGGAGGCAAAATATTGCTTGCGAAGCTGAGAAAGACAGTCTTGGGGGAATGACAATGAACTGAAAGTAGGGAGAGGTCTCCCACAAGCTGCTTCTTTGACCTTGGGCAAGACCCTTAATTCCTCTGTGCCTTAGTCTCCCATTTGTGTATTCAGCAAAACAATCCTCTCTTCTTCTGAGGCCTTGCCTACTGCAACTTACTTTTAGAAATGTGAAGGTAATGCTGTTTTTAACTACCACAATCCCCTTCTTCCTTATCTCAAATTAACTCCTTGCAGAACCGCACCTATTCAAGCTCTCCCAGAAAGCATTATGCAGAGCTGTAAGCTCATAACAGCTGCATGTTAAATCTGCTGGTAAATTCTGGACAGCTTTCATAAAAGTACGCCGTACAGTCTCTTGCAGTATGATAAGCAACTAACGCATACATTGCAGGTCCTGTAAAAATAATCTACAAAGCCTTCCTATGCAGCTACAAAGAGATTTTAAACTGAGATAGGGAATGTCATAGCTTGTACCTGGGCCCTTCCAGATGTGCTGCCTTACTCTCCATTACTCACACACGCAGAGGTGAGAACTCCATGCCTCCTCCG
>NW_009602296.1:143744-169693 GCF_000690535.1 Cariama cristata | reverse complement strand
TTACCCTGGTGCATAAGCTGCCTGGAGAAAAGGGTGTTTGCCATACTGCTCCACACAAAAAGGATGTAATCTTTGCAAGGGACTTTCATTACCCCTGCTGTAAGTTTAGCAGAAAACAGCTTTCATCTTTATTTCCAAAAGTCTCTGTATATTACTGTACATACACTTAAAAATTAAAAGCACTAAAGATTTTTCTTTAATAAACCTTCACCTAAGCATTGGAGAAGTAAAATAGACGATATGAAAGGTATGGTGTTAAACAGCATAGTAAGTGGAAAACACTTCAGTTACCAAATGGATGCTCTTAGGTCCTTATTCCATCAAAACTTGTATCTGTGCTGCTTTCATGGAGAATATTTTGCTATCACATGCAAATTCCTCATTTTTCAAAGAAAGCTTTACATAACCTGCCTAGTTGGCCTTTGTTAGTCATGCTACAAAGATTTAAAAGCTTTGAAGATTGTCTTAACTAAAAAGAGCTACAAGAACAATAATGCACTTTCTTCCAGTCACTGATCAGGCTTCTAAAGAGTAACTAATAATGTGAATTTTAAAGAGCAAAAGGCAACAAGAAAATATTTAATAGTACAACTAACAGTGCAGCATACCTTCTGCAGAAACCTGTCCACTTTACTTTCCTTTTATCAATATCGCCAAGAAAGTAAATTTGTCACTGTACAGTTGAGAATCTCTCAAAGATCTACTTTAATGTTTCACGCTACGTTTGCAAAACAAGAGTAATAAAAATAATGACACCATTATTACTCTTCCCTCTTTGTTTTCAGTTCATCACTTGCATATTTGAATAATGAATTATATTCACATTATCTCTACACTTTTGCTCTTGACTTCCTCTGCTGGCTGAAAGTAAAGCTATTATCCAGTTGTCAGCTCTGAAGAGCCATTCAACACAGCAGCCAATGGTCCTGACATGTAGATATACTACTATGCAAAATTATCTAGAGTACAATTTCAAGCTATATATGAGAAAATTACCAGCCAGCGTAAAAATGAATCTTCAGCTTAGGTGAAATATTAAAAATTTCATCAGGGCCACTTTAGAACATAAATAAGTAGACAACAGAATTAGTTGTGAATTAGGCACAAAAGGCTAATTAACACTATTGTATCAACTTGATTGACTTAAAGTCTATTAAATCACTATTTTATTGTCTGAATCTCTGAACCTTACAGGAAAAATAGAACCTTCTTCTATTAAGAGGCCCCTGTTCATTCTCAGATCTGCAGCTTTTGACTGAATTTCATTAAGACTCATTCCACTAACCAATACTTTGCACATGTAATTTCCTGATAAAGGAATGATTGTTTGTATCAGTTGTTTTATACAGCTTTTTTATTAAGTGCCGTGTTAAGTTATAAACAAATCACATAAAACAAAACCCCCACAATTTTCCTTTACTGTCACATCCCTTCAAGTAATTACATTTATAACTGGAGCTTCAGATGAAGTCAGATTTTCATGATGCAGTAGAGGGGCAAATGCAGCCTAGCAGCAGCCATTCTCAAGGGCAAAGACTTTCTTCTCTTCATGCTCAAGTGTTTTTGTCAGGAAAGAATAACTGGAGGTTGGGAAGGTGAGGAGGTGCCCTCTACCAGACAGAAAGCAATGTCCCCGGGATGACATTAAACAAAGAGGTACAAGAACAGACAGGAAATCAGAGAAAGCTACTGTGCTTGCTTTGAAGAATTGTCTAAGAGAAGAGCAGCTGCTGCCTCTGTGGTCAACATTTATTCTTCTAAATAAGCTGCCACAATCCTTTTCTACCAATTAGACCTACTCCTGTTTGCATCACTATATTGGGAGTGCTCTTCTGATTTTTGAAAGGGAAGAGACAAAAGCCTGACTAGTCTTCAGTGCAATATAAGATGGAAATAACTGGTTAGCTACAAAGAGTGAAAAGTATGTCTTGTGGATCTCCTGTGGGGATGTCTGGGAGCCCATCAACTTTTATTGAAATTTAGAGGCCTGCAATGATTTGAAATGTATTTTCATGGATTACAGCTCCTGAAAATTTATATCTAGAAGAATTTAGCTCTTTACCAACACCATTTCATCTCATAATATCACTTAGTGTAATCTAGCATTGTAATTGCCTCACCTTAAACATGGATGTGTAAGCAATGAGACAAAATGATTTATCTAAGATCATGGAATGACAATAACCACTTGTCCAGGAAACTCAAACTTGTCCTCTTTCTCCTCCTGGAAATCTTGTTTTTATGGGATTTGAGGACAGTAGCCATTCCTGGATATGTGGTAGCTTGGCAATAGTAACAGTACGTCTTTTGGTCTGTGGACATCAGCAAGTCCTGGACAGAGGAACATCTTCTACATATCAATTGCATAGTGCAGGCAAAATGAGTTGGATGCGTTCATGAATGTGCCAAAAAATGTCAACACATGCACAATGAACCTGATATGCCTGGCTTACTGCACACTGGGAATCCATCTCCATAATGCATGCACGCATATTTCTGCCTGGGAAATCATGGACAGCAGCATGGCAACCTTACATAGAAAGTCCTCTTTGAAAGTCATGCTCTCAAGCCAATGTTTAATTCATTAGGTTAACCTTGCTTAATCAGTGATCAGTAGAACTATTTAGCTCATGATGCATTAAAAGAAAGTCTTAAGATACTCCTTCCCCAAAACCAAATGTATTAATTCACACGTGTTACGAAGAAGGAAACGAGATGGAGGGAAATTAAAGTAACACACTCAAAGTTTAGCTTAATTGTTATTGTTTGTAAATGAAAATCACTGTGGCAGCACAATTTGGGATGTGGACTTTGGTTTTTAGTTGTAAGATGTGGCAAAATGAACTACAGAAGTTGAATAAAATTAGATTATGCTGATTCTTACTCTGTTGATCTACTACAAACCATAGCACTGTCCACCTGATAGAATCAGCAGTCTGTGCTGTTGGTTAAAGTCTGGCCCAGCTCCCTCAGTGATCTGCTCAGTGCACTTTCACATCCAGTTATCATGTACTAAAAGCTCTGCTGTGTAAATGGTTAGAGCACTGAGCAGTGGTTAGAGTAAAAGCACTCTGCCTCATGCTACGTGATCATTCAGTCATGGCTTGCATGTCCTTCCAGCAGCATCTTTGTCCTTTTAAAGAGTCTGAGAGTGCTGATAGTGGGCATACAGATGACTAAGAAATGTTAGAGCAAGCATGTGTGCTGACTTGGAAACAATAATCAAAGTTAGTTGGGATTCCTACTACCCAACTTCTACAGAGAAGTAGGCATCCAGATACAATCTATGGGGTGAAAGAGATATTTCAAAAGCATAATTTACCTTGACCACCTTAGGCAAAAAGCACCCTTGAAACATCTTTTTATGGACTGAAGAGGCAGCAAGACAATTAGCTCAGATGTAGTCACCTACAGCACAGACTTCTTGAGTTAGATGAGAAAATCCCACACCTAGAACCTACTTGTTACTACTTACATTTAGATATATGTGTAGATGTCCTTGGCACTGAGATAGAGGAGCTCTAATATTGATTGCCTGCCTTCAGGGTTGTAAAAAAGAGCTAAGAGCAGTCAGGTGATGTAGTACTACAAGAAGAGGCAAGGGAGTCCTGCTACGTGATGTTGGTGCTTGTCTGGGAGCTGGAAGGACTGTTTCCAAGCCTCTACCTGGCCACGGTCTTTCTGCAAGTGTCCTTGGGCATATCACTTAATTCCTTCTCCTCGGTTTCCAGTCTGTAAAGTGAAAGCGCCAGCACTTAACTACTTCACATGGATGCTGCCAGAACAAATATAAGGGAATTTGAAGAGCCCTGATGATATACTAATGAGAATCAGATAAATGTCACTGATGTGGGAAAGAAAGAGGATCAAAGAAAGGACAGCAGAAGTATGCAGTCACATCTGAAATTAGCATATGGACATTTTCAGTTTCAAAGGAAATCTTTTGGGTCATTGAGTATACCATTCTACACAGGAAATATGTTTCCTTATATAAACAGTCAAATGTATTCCCACCATAATATAGCCTTTCTTATATTGAGAATATATTTGTTCTCCTTGTGGCTAAGTTCTCTGTCATATTGAATTAAATAAAACTTAAAATTTCATGATTAAAAAAAGAAACAAGATCCAATTAATAAAAGAGCTCAGACTTACAGTGACAAAGTAGGGACTTATTTTCATTTAGACAGAGGTGACAAGGCTTGTAATGCTGAGCTCATTTGACAGAAATAGATGCAGTATGCCAGTAAGTTTTAAATGGAGAAACAATTTTGGCCACTTTGCAAGTCCAGAAATATTGAACACCAGCTTGATTATCAAGGAACAGCCATGAAAAAGTGATCGTTTTGTCCAAATGTTCTCCTTTTCCAGCTAATATAGTCACTGATGTGCTCAGATCCATCTGAGCCAGTTACTCTTCATTCAGATCCCAGTTTTATCCAGAACATATGCAACTGGGAAGATGCATTTTAATACAAAAATCACAATACAGTTAATATGGTCCTGCTAGCTGAAATCTTTCAAAAGAATCCCTTCACCCAAATCAACAGCACAAACTCATTAGTCTGGGTTTTTCTCTGGATATTGGCAGGTAGTAAAGTGCTTTATTAAACTGCTGTAGCAGCAAGTGAAAGCACCTCTGAAGATCTATTATTTTTAATTTAGTGCTACAAGACAAATCATGGGCTTCATATTGAGCAATCAAATATTTTCATAACATTTTGCTTATTCAACTGTTTTTTCAGTCAGTAAACCCAACCCCAAAGCAAACAAACAAAATCCCTAGATTTTCCAGAAAACGCAAACAGTAAAACTCAGACTACCTGGGATAAGGTTGGTAGTTACTGCCACCTGCATGTTCCTGAATAATTCTCTTCCTTGCCTTTTGTGCCAAAGTTAAACTGAGAGGCATGGAAAGTGGTAAATGATGGAACTCGAAAAAAAAACCCCACAGCACCACAAAGAACAGGTATAATATCATTGCTACTATTTCTTGCATCAACATAGTATGTGGTGTTTTCAAACAAAGACCAGGGCCCCATTGAATTAAATTCTATACAGACTAAGAGATGGGCCAAGGAAGCTTCTGGCAGAGCTCAGGACTGACCTCTATTCCCACCACCCTCCCCAGGAATTCTCTCTTCCTTTCATCGTACTTTATACAGAAGTCACTCAAAACAGACCTCAGGTTCCATTTTAAAAGAGAGTTATATTTGCTAACAGTAGTTTCTCATTCATGTTCATCTTTCATCTAGAATCTGTCCTTCTCTGAGTTTTGTTTCCTGACTTATTTCCGCACCTAAACCTGGGACCTAATTAGCCCTGGGCACAATTTCAAGCCTGCTTATCCTTGAAGACAATTTGCATGAGAATTGAAGCTGGCCAGAAATACTCTCTTCTTGTAGGATTTGCATCCAAGGAGGAACATTCAAGCCTTGCGGTCCGACTGAGGCCATCCACATGGCATCACAGGAGGGAAGAGACACAAGTGCATGGGGACCCCATGTTGCAGCAGGGCACGGCACAGACAGATTGCTCCCAAAGGCAATCTTATACTGCATATACAGCAGTGTGAGCAGCTCCTGTTCCCCTCCATCTGGAGCAGTGTATGATGTCCTGGCTGGGACTGTCCTGTTGGAGCAACCCCAGCTTTCCATAGAAAATCCTGTCCTGCAGCAATCACATGGTCATGTCTGGCTGGCCATCCCTTGGGTTTACCTTTCCCTAGAAGCCAGGAGGGTTTCTTCAGACAGCCTGCAGTACGTGAGTCTCTTCCACTTGGTCTGACTAGGAATTGCTTGCTCACAGCTTTCTTTGCTCTCCAGAGATTCCCTTTCCAATGTCTAATTTCTCACAGAACTTTTAAGCACTCAGTTCTGCCAAAAAAAAAAAGCGCTATACAGTCTTGCCCCGGACTCTGAAAGTGGCACTTGGTCTTGCATTTATTTATATAGTCATTGTGTTGGTCTCCTGTTTGTTTGTCCAATAACTAGACATATAAAAATATAAAATGGATATCGATATGCTGCAATGATGCTTCACCATCAATCACATGCACTGTTGTCTACATTATACCCCATATTCCTTGATTATTAAATACTTACTCCATATGCACTACATGGTCTACTTGTCTAACACCCCATTTACAAAAAAATATCCAGCACTTAAAAGTAAGGACTTTGATAGTTCAGGACTTCATAAATCTTATATTGCCCATAAAACAATAAACATGCACACAGCCACACATTTTACTGTGTATAAACTCTGTTTCCAGACCTGGAGAGTTTTACCTTTTGGCTGTTGTTAACAGTTCCCTCCAGAAATATCTTCATCATCTTCCTGAGCAAAAAGAGCTGTGTGTCTTCACAGACACATGGTACCTACTCATGGTCACACTAAGGCTGGTGACAAAAATTCCCATTTCTATGCAAGAAGAGTATGACCCATACCTGACATAAGTAAAAGCAGACTCAAGTGCTAAACCCTCAACAGAAACATTTTGTAAATAACTTTGCTTTACTCTGATTCAGGTTCTGCCAGTATAGCTGGCATTTGGAGTTTCAGGAATATTTAATTATATAGAAAGCCTTAAGGGGCAATAACAAGCTGATTTTTGAGCTAATGGGAGAGAAAAGAATACAAGATTAAAATCTAAAAATTAAATAGAGGGTCATTCTTTTTAATGACTAATAACTCTCAAAGAATTTAAGTTTCAATTAAATTCTGACTCCAAAGGTATTTATGTAGTCCTGAAACTATTTTTAAATATTTCACATTCAGAGTGCTCCAGTTTCCTCAGTGGTTCTAGCTAATATCAGACACCATTATGATATCTGAGTAACTTTGCAGAAGCTCTGTTTTTTGCCTTGAACCCCTCATTCAAAGTAGACTTTTTATTTTCTATTCATGTCTTTGGGGTTTTTAATGATTTCTTAGAAAATTCTGCTGCCTGTAGGATAAATAGTGCAAAATTTAGGCCAAACCAGGTTAGTTGCACCTTTAAGTACTAAATGAAAGGAGTAAATTAGAGTTTGGTGACTAGAGCATTCAGGTGGGAAAACAACATAAGACAGGCAGCTACCTGGGCATCAGGGAATTATTGTCTGTCCTAGAACAAGTGCAAAAAGGGACTCCTCTCCCTTACATGTAAAAAATATTCATTTCATATGATTGCAGAAAAAGGAAATACGAAAAGCGTCCCTTTTCATAACAGGACACACAGAACAGCATAAGGTAGCTGCTTATATAGGTCTAGGAATGCACAAATATATTACAAGTCTAAGAAAATATAAATGCTCTCATTTGTCAACATGCAGACACATGCAGACTCTCAGACTTTAAACCCGAACCCTTTCACACATACTAAGAGTAGAGCTGTCTCAGCTAACATCTTGCATTAATTTACATAAGCAACTCAGGGATTCCCAGGTTACAAAGCATTGTGGTTTTCTAGAAAAAAAACAAACAAACAAACAAGAAAAAAAACCTTCAGTTAGAATCCAGCTAATGTTGGAAGTAGGAGTCATGGCTCAGCCCGTTCGTGCCTGTAGCATTGAGGTCCTCCATGCGGGGACAGGCCTCCTCTTAACAGTCTGAGAGCAGCCTAGTCTTTCAGAGAACACTAAGAGTCTTTGTTTTATAAGACATATTATTGTGTCTCCAGAGTCTACAAGCTCAAATGGGTTTCCATTGCATGAGACACACACCTATACTTTCCTGTAGGCCCAACAGTGACTGCAGCTTAGATATGCCAGCAATAAATTTCCTCTTCTCTCTCGCAGCTCAAGGCATAAATTTCTGTTACCATTAACTACCCAAAATGGACACTACTTCCCACTGTACCGATGCACTGCAAGGAAGAGATGCAGTTCACATCCATAGTACTTGAGGTTTCTTCTGTTGCTATTGGTGCACCAAGTGACTGAAATACCTCATGTTATGTTTTCTTCTTAAAGATTAAACTACAGAATATTGGCAACAGAGTCTTCCGACCGGGTCCAGACTGTGGTCTAACACTAAGGCCATTTTTAAGTCTGTTGGCTGATGCGCGTAGCGTATCAGGTGATTACATGGTCCTCTTCCCAGGATAACTGCTGAACAATCAAAAATTAAGTTGGGGGTACCCTGAAGGTGCTTAATGATGCAAGTATCTTGCTGACCAAGGGTGACTTTTAAAGTTCTCTTATAACCTGGGCAGGCATCCCTGGTCTGGCAGAAAACAGCACGTGGACTGAAGCTGTCTTTTCTCACAGCCCAACACCCTGATTTGCTGGTCTTTCCTTTTACGACAACCTTGTGATGAAGATATGCCAGCTCTATCCAGAGAACCTTGACTTGGAAATATGGGGTCTTGAGAAGAGGTTAGAAAAGAACTCCTCCTGCTCCTCCTTGTTTCGGTTTGCTGCTTTGTTTTCAGGCTTAATTGTGGTAGTTTTTAGTTGTAAGAGATTGAAATTTAAGTTCACCGTTTTTTTGGATGAAAACCAAAGAAATGCAAATTCCTGTTTTCATGAAAGCGTAATTTCTCATCCAATCTCAGGAAAATAATAATAAGAATAAAAACCACAATTATGGAAAAATCCATTTGAATCAAGAACATAACTCTATCACTAGTCCCAAGCATACTGACATTTTTTGTTTGCCTTCTATAACAATCTGGACTAGGCATCTTTGCTGTGTAGTCAGTATCTTGGACCTTCCCCAGCCTCTTAAAGACAGAAGGCAGCATATATTCATTGTTAGAAAAATCCTTAAAGGGATCTCTGTAATAACTTTAGGAATCTGTAGTTCAGAACTTGTGTCTCTCTAACAAAATTATAAAGGGAAAAGATGCACAGGAAATTAAGAATTACTTTCTCCTATGTCATTAAAAGTATATTGAGCTAGATACTATAAATTTTTATAGTAAGACATTCCTGGATCCAATGAGTAAGAAAGAAGAAATTACATTTTTGTATAATTGTATTTTATGTGTATATATTTATAAAATTTTATATAATATGTCCATTTTACCAAAAGGGAATTGGGGATTAGACTGAGGCTCTATTTAATAAAGGATGAAGCTAGGTGTTAAAATTTCAGAAGCATGAAAAAGCAGCTTGACTCCCTGTGAAATATTTGGAGAAAAATGAGGCTCTTTACAGCAGAAGGAAGTGACCCTGCACATTGAGCAGTTGGCCTGTTGGAGAGCCAAGGGACATATAGCACACTGAGTGGCTGTCTTAAATGTAGAAATTCACTCCAACCCGCTGGAAGGGGCTTTGTCCCCTTGGCCTCACGCTGCGATTTCTTTTGAACATAGACACGTGTGCCCATTGTGCCAGAATTTGAGAGGGGATTAAAACACTCAGATGGCTGAAGCCCCTCACTTCCCTATCCTTTAGGGTGTTGGCTGGACTTCTTCCTCAAGAAAAGAGAGGCTCAGGTTTGGTTTTGCTCACTGTCAAAGAACTTTGTATTGAAATGGATCACTGTCATGAACCTTACTCTATAGCATATCTGTGGCTGCAGGCAGTCGGCCAGGAATAAAGTACTGATGGCAACGGGGTGAATACACAGCTAGGCAGCAGTTGGGAAAGGGTTTTCAGGTTTACAATTGTATATATCCTCCAAATTACACCTAAATGCCACATTAAGGATCTAGAGCCAACCCCTGCAAAGAAAATCAAAGCAATTCTTGGTGATAATCTCAGAGGCACTCAGAGAGTCCATAGCACAGTTTGCAACTAAACGGAAGCACCTCAGCTCTGCGCTCACAATCCTGTACTGCCTCCTTCTTCTCTTACTGGGGACACGCTGCAGACGCAACATCAAAATTTAGATTTGGGTCTCAAAATTTAAGATAGGATGTCCAGAATCCATTAACTTAAAAACCTATGTAAGGGTACAGGGGGAGCAGAAAGACTACAACATATCTATTCAATAGATTAAACAACATCCTGCTCAGCTGGTATACATTGGCATAACCATTTACACCAGTGAAGAGTTAGCAGGATTTGGTTTTTTCTAAGAAAGAAACTGCAGCTGAACTCATGATCCAGTTAGTTTGAAAACAGCAGACTTGATAGTGTTTCTGCTTTTAAAGTGGCTTGTGATTTTAGTTGTGAATTTGATACAACACAGTGGAAGATATAACAATTATGTCTAACACACACATGCACATGTTACATACACACAATATACACATATATTAATGTATCCCCATTTTCTTCATTCCCCACAAATTAAAGTGACAAGCTAGATGTTAGTCCTTTCCGAATTAATCTTCTCTGAATCGCATTAGTGTCATCTTCACTATACACCAGTAACCACTAGCTATAAAATTTATGATATAACATTCAGAATTAATCTGCAAATATATACTAATTCACGCTGACCTTTTTTCAAGCTGAGGCCTTTTTAGCACTCACAGTAGGTTTAACATTGCCCTACTGAGTGTTATTACGAAGCAGTCAATGGTTGTCCATAATTACATCATGCAAATGACATTTGCTTTTTTGTTTGAGCTTATTCCCTCCGATGTTTCCTTCTTTTATCACACTCTTCACACATCTGTGTCCCTGAAATGGCACTGTAAACTCCTCCTCTTTTGGTCCCCAAGTTCCTTTTTCTGTCTTCCCTGACTGTCACGCAGCCACCGCCAGCAGTTTGGGCTCGTGCGGCAGTGACACATCCCTCTGACATAGGTTATGTTGCCAGCTGGTTGGAACAGGTGTACACTGATTTTACCATCAAATGGCAACACGCACTTGGCTTCCTACCAGCGCATAGGCATGAAAAACCTGTTCCCTTAAAATTTCTTCCGAGATTGATGGGCTGTTCTTTGACACAGCATCCAACGACAATTTCAATTCCCAGATTGTTTCTCACCGTTTGGGCTCGTTTGACAATAGCAACAATAGAAAGTCATGGAGAACTTCATGTTAGTGGAGACAAATTACTCGATCTTTTCCTCTCTTTCTTCAGCAAAATAAAATACAACTTTGGCTGGAGCAGCATGAGTACCCAACTGCTTGCAAAACACCACCTGATGCCAAATGTCTGCCTTTTAGAAAATAATCAGTGTAAAATACAAAGTAATATTTCATAAAATTCCCATCAAAAAGGTGAAGAAGGCAATAATAGTTCTTAATATCAAACTGCTTAATCCGATTTAAAAAAATCAGTGCTAGGATACACATCAATAGCTGTATGTGGTCACGGCTGTTTCCTGCCAGCCATTTTAGTGAAAACATAGCAAAGTGGAGGATACGAGGCAGGGACCAAACATATCAGCTGATGATCTTCATCTTCCCAGTGTCACCCAGAGTGGTGGTGCACTTATGAAATTACAGGGCTTAGCTCAGCTCTAACGGACATTTTTGAAGCTGAGATCATCTTTTTATTCTGTTCCCAGAGTAATAAGTAATGCTCTGATTAATTCTGCAATAGAAAATAATCTAATACTAAAAATATCTCAACTTCCATTAAGCCAGTTTTGCAGTCTTTAAAAATCCAAGGCAATTATACTAGTTTATATCTGACAATATGTCTTGATTTGCAAATACTTCGGGAAACCCTTGTTCTTCACAGCTGAGAAATTACACTTTCCATTAAAAGCCATTGCTTATATTATCTTGTTAGGGCATCGCACAGCAAACACTAGACAGGAAAGCAAACTTTTTAATGACAACTGATCAGAAGGTCAATGACTGCAAGTCACAACCGAAGTAATCGAGTTAGTAAGACAGTGTTATTTTAGTCTAAAACCAGCTGAAAAGCAGAGGTGCGGGAGGGAGGTAGTGCACAGTTCAGCTCTTTCTGTTCTTAATATTTCTTTTCCTACCAGGATAATTTAAAAATTCTTTTTCCACAGCTCCTTTTTGAGTGAAATTTTTCGCAGGGAAATTCCACACCACATTCCTAACAAACTGCCTATCAAATAAAATTACCTGACAATGTATTTATGAGAACTACAAAGAGATTTCCTTAAGAGGCTTTCATATTAAAAAAAAAAGTGTTTGTTTGTATTAAGTATTTAAGCCTCTGTACTGATACACAGCATAATAGGGCTGGTGCCATGGTAACTACTGTGTTGTTTTTTTAATTGAACAGCTGACTTTCAGTAGTGAGAATAGCTACCTACTTCCCTGTTGTCTACAATATACCAAGGCTCTGTCCCAAGGAAAAACAATGAGTTAGGTGCTGTTAGCTTGTGCGGACTCGACAGCTATGTTTTGTCAATACAGTAAGTGCAGTTCATATAGAAAAGGTCTGCAAAACCTGCCATAGCACACACACATCCTTCTTCAATAATTTGATTTGAGATTAGCTTACAATTGCATTTTTTTTTTTCTTGGTCTGATATTGAGGACAGGAGGTGTCTGAAAGAACTCATTATGTCCACATACAGCCTAGTATAGGAAAAGACCTACATATTATTACGTGTTATATATAATTGTACCACAAAGAAGACTTTTTCCTCCAAATAGTTAATTGGGATGCAATACTGGTTATTTTAAGCTTTACAAAAGAGTTCTTTACATAATAGAGTGGCTGTTTCGTGCAGCTCCTATGATAAAATTCTCACCAGTCTTAAAATGACAGATGTAATATTACCTTTAATAAGTGTCTACCGATGCATGCAAATTGAATTAAATAGTGGGAGTACAAATTTGTCCGATAATTAAGATAAAAATTCATGTCAGTTTAAGCCCTGGTGTATATTAGTAACCCTGTATACTTCTTTTTCTGCATTCTCTACCAATTACTTTTAGTGTCGAACTCTTGATTACTGTAATATGTAGTCCTTTAAAAAATTTAAAAGTGATCTGTAGAAAGTATTAGACAAATAAAAGACTTCTTTTTAAAACACCTTCAATACAAAATATTATATCCATAACTTCAAAATCAGAGAGCCTTACGAATTGCTCAAAGTTCAAAATACGCCACATTTGAATAAACTCTCACAGAGTGTAATAGAAATGTGAAATAAAAAGTATAGATGTACAACAATAAGTAGAGCGAGTAAGAAACCATTTCTCCAAACTGTGAAAATTATCACTTTTTTGGAAAAGGTCTCTGTTTCATGTCAGGGCAAAATTCTACCACCAGCTGAAGTTTTCCACAAACCAGTTATGAAATTTAGCTATTGGACTTTCTTGTTAGTCTCTCCTTGAAGATATACTTGGAACTGGAAATTCAACATTTTTATAGTTAAGAAACTCATCTAGGACATGAAACAGACACCTCAGGTGCTCGAACCTCGGTTTAAACAGTTCTTGTAAACGTCCTAAGTCATGAGTTGCTCTTGGATAATGCCTTACATGCTATCATTTTTTACCTGAGATGCTTTCTTGGACGTGATGCACCTTATAAAAATGTTATTTAAACTGCTACAACCCCACGTAAGTTGTAATTACAATAAAATGTTGTTTTTCAGCCAAACCCTATAAAATCTGTAGTAAAAAATAAAATATCTGTTAGTTCTTGGCATAAACGGATGTAATAAAATTGCCTGGAATATGAATTTACATTTTTTTAGGATTCACTTTAAATCAGAAATTTCTTATCTAAAATTTTTCTGTGTTAGGAGTGTCACAACCTTAAAGAAAACCAGAGTCTGGGGTCATTTGAGGCTAATCATTTCATTGTAGAAAGGAATTCATGCTTGATATCCACACTGATCTTTATAGTAAAGAATTCAAATTCAGAATACCAGAAGCCTGATACATATTTTGGAAATGAGATAAAATTGGAACTTTGTCCTGAAACATCTCAATTTTATTTTTGTGAGGATCTAGAGCCAAGGTTCCCAGGCCTCAATGTTGCTAAGTTCAGGGCTGAACTCTGGAGCAAAAGTCCATAATTGCTTTGCTGATGCAGTGAGGTATCTCATGAGCAGAACCCACCCGTCGGTCCCAGACTGATGGGAGTTTCCTGAAATTAGCTGGTCTTCCAAGTCCTGCAATATTAGAGGACGAAATACAAAACCAAGGCTGTTTGGATCTTGGATACAAAAATGTGTTTACAAGTTATGTTAGTGCCTCTTTAGCACTGAGTAACAGAAGATGCGGCTTTTGATGCACTTGGGATGGGTTTAGTCCTTTTATCTGTAAGATATAACCCGTATGTATTCTCCAGTGATGGACAAACACCCCTAACAAACTTTGTAGACATTTAGGGAAGTTAAACATCTGTCAAAAAAAAAGTATCAGGTGGTCTGAAAATCCAGTCTCTTTCGTTTAACTCTTTTGTTATCACTTGAAAAAAGCATCCAGTCATCATTTATACTTACAGGCTACATAGGTAGAACTGGCACTTTTAAAGCAAAAAGTCAAACCGGCCCAGAAACACTGGACAGACACAGTTCAGAGTTCCTTAGACCTGCCCTCAGACTGGGAGCTGAAGCACACTCTTCTGCTGCAGGCTTACAGCATAGCTCCAAATAATTTGAGACAGGTCTACACGCTGCTGCAGCACGGATTGCCCACCAGCTCTGGCCATGATGTTGCACCAAAGGCACATCTTTTCTTACAGGAGCCTGTCCTTTTTTTACTGTGCTCCTAGACATACTCTTATTATTGCTCTGCCCATCTGTAAAATGGAGATCGTAGCATTACAGTAGCTTAGAGAGATGTCGTGAGGATAAATACATTAAGGAAAATGAGGTGCTCAGATACTACGGCGATAGGAGCCATATGAGTAAGCTTTGTTTAAATTCATGTATGTTAATAACAGTGTTCATTCCATCTCTGCTATAACACTGTACTTGGCAACATTTTAAGCATTATAAAGAGTCATACTGTGTAATGAGTGAGATTATAGAGCTGAATGGATTTGGAAGCCAAGACTGGCCTAATAGAGCAAATAACGCAGACCCTGTCATTAGCCCTCGCCTCCCTTTCCTGCCGTGCCCGACGGGGCGGGCGCTGCATCATGGCCAGAGAGCCCGCACCCTGGCAGCGTCTGCTCCCTCTGCGCAAGCCTCCATCCTCACAACTGCAAGAAGAGAGGCAGGATCCATGTCTGGCAGAAATGAGCATAACTCTGGTTAAAATACTGATTTGACCTCATTTCAACCAAGAGAAGATGTTGTCCTTGGTATTTCAATATATTGGAGGGAGTAGAATCACATCCCACGCTATGAGATCCCTTCTTGAAAGAAATGGCACAGGAAGGCATTCTCAAAACCATTCCTGAAAATACCCCAATACTGTTTTTTTTTTTTTAGGTTCTTTGACAGTAAAGAATGTTTTCCTTTTATTTACCCTCAGTATACAGATAAAATGAGCGAAGCAAGATAGGATTTATCATTGTTTGAAGCTTCAGGAGTGAGCCTGAGTTTTACTTTAATCTTCGCAACTTTGTGAGGAGTTCCAGACTCAATCACTATAACCCATCCAAGGCCATTATGACTTTGCAATATGAAAATCAGTGCTTCAGGTAGGTGTCGCAGTAAGGAGACACGGAAACAGTTCCCCTGTAACTACGCCAACAGCAGCTGGAAGTGAATGTCTAACTTAATGCAATCTCCTGATGCCTCTTGTCACCAGTGTAGGTAAAGTCAGATGTTTGGTAAATGTATTTGGTTCATCCATTGTCTGTTCCAGTGGCCTCCATAAAATGATGTGGGGGAGAGATGTCAATAGCGCAAAACAACAACGGCACAAGAGCAGTGCAAGAATCCAACAAACCATAAAACCAGTGTAACTAATAACTGCAGCAGGTATCATAAATAATTTCCTCAGACAGAAGGAGATACAGCCATCATCTTACCTAAGGGCTGAAGCAACACGGCTTTTGGGAATCTGGAGTTCCCACTACCCTTTCCTGAAAAAGGACAGTAAAATACCTCTTCTGGGTCAACACCCTTCTGTTCAGCATTTCTATAAGGGGCTATGCTGAACAATACACAAAGGAAGCATTGCTTTCTCTGAAAAGCAACAACACATGATAGAAGAGATGCTTTTACACGGGTTGAGCACAGAGGAGCTGTTTCCCCCCACCCTGACCTATGTGAGGAATAAAGTCACTGGAAGGAGCAGCCAGGGTTGTTCCTGGTGTTACTCTGTATTGCTTTTCATGGACTATCGCAGGAGCTCTACCTAATTACACCCGTGATGAATTTGTCCTATCTGCTGTAGACATTACTAAGGAGTGTTTAGTACAGATTGGTATGTGATGGTGTCTTCTCTCTAATCCTCACAACCGAGTCCCATGAAATGTGAATTGATGACAAGGATCAGCCTAAGATTTAACATCCTTGTCTTTGCTGGGCTTCTTGCCATTTTTTTTGACTGTACTGTGGTTGGTGAGTTAATATACACAGCTATTCAGAACTATAAATGACTATTTATCCTGCAGGCAGCTAAAAAGGTTCAAACTGTATCACAAATGAGGGTATACTGGGAAAATGGCTAACTGTGGTCTTTAATTTGTCAATAATGATTTTAGACCATGACCCTTAATAGGACACTGTCACTTGTGCTGTGATTTATGCCTAGTGTGATGACATCAGTACCAATACTGCTGATAAAAGAACACTTATATTGAAGCAAACAGGATGATGAATGGAGTACAAGTCTACTTACTCATTTCATTACTGACTCTTCTGTTCACCACAGAGCTAATGTAGCGAGTCATTGTCTGCCTTGGGAGTATTTTGCAGGTTGAATTTAGTGGCACAAGTGTGTGATATGTACTTCAGTCTCAGTGTTTGAAACGGCACAATCATAGATTAGAAATCTATGCATGTTGGATAGTTTACATATCAAACAGAAAATAACTTTACATTGATTTTTTAAACAGAAAACAGCTAGAAAGTACTTCTCTGATTTTTACTGCAGAATTTCCAAGGTTTATGAGAGCACTTAATTCCCCAACAGGTTAAATTTCTGTGTATGTTTTACAGAGTGGACAAAAATAGCAAGTAACATTACCAGCACAGTTAAGTATGACACAGATGCTTGTTAAAGGTGCACAGTGGTTTTTTTTTTAAAAAGAAGTTTTCCACTGCAAATGCAGCATTAATATATGGCCATCTTTAAGAATGCTTTCGTTAGCAAACATTTGATACTGAAACCTTTGCTGAAGTAAACAATGTAAATGTTAACATTAACCTTAATCAGATCTATTTCCTAAGATATAAATACTATACTAATGAAAGAGCCTGCCAGCATAATCAGGAGAGCAAAGAAATCCCCTAGGACTCTTCAAGCATGTGTATGTCACCAATAATTCTCCTAACCCTTGAGTGCTAGTGACTTTGAATGTAGAGAAGGGGAGGTAAATGCAGTTTTATTAGTGCAGTTTTATTGCTATGGCCAGCTGCACTCTTTTCTCTATAAAAGGTAATTACTTCCAATAGTAACAAGCTAATTGATTGCTAATTAAATCAATTGGCATACTAACCGCTGTCAGAAAGTGACAGATTAGCTGGTCACATGACAGTGTGTTAGTAATGAAAAGTGGACATGGTTTGAGTGTGATTGACACAGCAGATGAAAAGTGATTTGGGATCTCCTAGGTGGTCATGAAGAGGGCATGGAAAACATGATTGATTCAATGGTGACTGTCAGAGAGGAAATGAGAATTGAATGGGATTCAGTGTTGCCCTGGAACCTCACCACATGATGCTCCAAGTTTTTTCACATGTAAATAAGCTAGACAGGGCTTTCTGGTAAATGAAAGGCAGGATGGGGGAGGAAAATGGGTGGAAGAGAAAGTGAAAGTCAAATCAACAGAACTTACATAGAGACTTCGGTTTGCTTTGCAAAGTGGAAACAAACCTACAGATATTTAATGGGTATAAACTTCTGAGTATCAGTATTTCAGTGACTGAGGATATATCCCAGTGTGTTATTTTCATTAATTGTGAAGGTTTATGAATTAGTTTAGGAAGCCCTTTGTAAAAAGAAAAATAGTTTTCAGTCTGTTGCTTTAGTTTCCAAGAACTATATACACCTTATAAAACAAAGGAGAGGAAAATAAAAATAATTTGATACCATTAATATTGCACTGAAAAGTGCATCTACAATTACATACATATCCCTCTCTCACTCTGTGTCTCTGTACCTCTTTTAGGTATGTATATATATTTATATAAAAATACAGCAAGTTCAGTATCATAAAAACAAATGAATTTCCTAAAAATTAAAAGCTCATATCTAATATTTAACATGTGTTTATTTCCAAAACTTAGTATTATAAAGTAGTCAATATTAATATCTCAAAGCCCAGTCTTTTAAAGTGAAATGAGAAAACGTTGCTAATGTTTTTCCTGGAAGACATTCCATACTTGCTATATAGTTATTGCCATCAAACTTAAGTAAGAGTTTCCAAAACACCAAAATTTTTATGTAATCTTTGAATAAGAAATATTCAGTTAATAGCAGCAGCTCCTAACAAATGCTGACATTTAATTGTAACTGTGAAGGTATTATCCAGGTGATACATTTTAAAAGGAGACAATTATTACTGTTTTATTAACATCTAAGATGGTATGAGCCAGGGCTTGTGTGCTTTATTCATCCTTTCTGAAGAGCACTGGCACTGCTAAGAACAAGTGCTGTTTCATGGTGCACCCAAGCCAGCTACTCTTTAGGGTGATTCCTATTAGTAGAACCCAGACCAGTGGCGTTGTACAAGATGTGTGGACGCAGTAATTAAAAGCCACCACTTTTTTAAAAGGAAATGGCACTTCTGGCCTCATCCCTTTTCTCATACTGCCTTAGTCAACTGCTTTCAGGATCGTGTGGGAAACAGATGCCACTGGTTATGATTGATTTTACTTTCTGTAATAAAGAACAGAAGTCAAAATAAAGATGCACCTCTTTCCAATGCTGTAGCAGCTTGTCAAGTTGCTCAATAAGGCTGTGACTGGGTGGGAAGAGACATGTACACCGTCTACAGGCTTTTGTTTTGGCTAAGTGATCGAAAGTGGGATTAGAACGATGCAGGTGATGTTTTGTGCCTTAGTTTTTAGCCAGACTGTTCACCACTGCAAATCAACATAGCCTCATGGCAGTGAGTGGTGGGATCTGGATCTTCAACAGAGTGAAAGGCAAAGTATATGTTCTGCCTCACTTAACTCCTGCTAAGTCTCCGGTGGATGTCACACTGTCATCTGTTGCTTGTAAATTTACTTTTTTGCTTCCTTCTTTTTCTGTGAACTGACACCTCTTCTAACATGTAGGTACTACCCCAGAGGAAGGGAAGAAGGACCTTCATTCACAAGAACTTCAATTCATTTAATCAAAGCCTAGATCTCTCAGTTCATTTCTCCCTCAGACATGAAAATTAAAGCAAGGGGAAAAATACTGGAAAGAATCCTATCCATACAAATTATCCTAACGCTTTAATGCTATGCCTGAATCCATGAATTCTTATGTAAAATTATGCTCCAGATTATGCTGTAGCCTTGGAGGACCAATAAGCACCACCCTTAGCTAGGTAAAGTACATGTTATATGAATATAACAGTATTCTGCCAGAACACATTACGGGGTCATTACTTCCTCTGAATATTCCTTTTTTAATTCCAGTTTGTAGATTATGAAGGATCTTCGCTATCAAATAACTTTCTATTAGGATGAGCATAACTGGTGAAATTATTTCTTGATATTAACTTTTTCAAGGATGTCAATTCTTGCTCTTATGAATTATCCTTGCACTTTCATATGTCTATTTTTTAACCCTTACACAAATGAAGACAAAGTTCATGTACAGAAGTTATTAAATTTTCAAATACTCTTAATCATGCAGGGTTCTGTCTTCTATTTTCAGCCAAGTCTTTTAGATCTATAAACAAGAATGAACATTACATATAGATATATGTTTTGTCATTTATCTCATCTAGTAAACCAAAAACTAGAAGTTATGAAATAGTACCAGCAAAAACAATCATGTAAGCATTTTGATTTTGAATTTCAAGTCAGGCTAACTTCTAAACATGGTAGCAGTCAGTAATGAGTCATAAAAATCTTCCCCTGTTGATTAGTAAGGTATTACAAAATGCTCTGGAAATTCCACAGAAAGCATTAGAATATATATCTTAACTTCATAATGTGTATTTTTTTGTCTTTTAAGGTGAACTACTAAACTCTCTTTTCTTATAGTGATGACTTCCTCCCACCTGATCACAACACAGTTAGTGGGGACGAAATTACCACCTGCACTCTGGATTGGACCTGCCAGAACAGCTCAAATCCAAAATAAAAGATTTCCCATGTTCCTACCTCAAAGAACGCAGACTTATGAGTCAGGTGACACAGAACTGAGACTGGTACAAACACAGGGAAAAGTCATTTTCATGTGTTTTCTATCTTTTTATCTTATCAATTAAATCGGTTTCCTTACTCTGGGAGTGTGTACCACAAGACACGTACCACGTGCTGAGGCAAGCTGAAGGGAATGGTAGTAGTGGAGGTCTGGAAGCAAGTTCTCGGGTGAGACCTCTTCCACTGAGGTGGAGCCTGGGTGGATGCCAGCCTGGGGCAAGATCCACCAGCCCCAGCGCTTCCTCCTCATTCTCATCTTCCCGTAAGTGCCGATTGGGATTATCCAGCAACACTTGTGGCCCCACTGCTAATCCTACAATATGTGTGTCCAACTTGAAAAACACACACGAGCCTGTATTGGAATGAGGTCAACTCTCCTTTGCAAAGTTTCCCTCCAAAACAATGAAAGCTGGAAAACTAAATTTTTATTTTATTTTTTTTTTTTTTAAGGTGAGATGCTTGCAAACTGAATTGATTTTAGGAACTGTACACTGGATTTCTGCAATTAAGTCCCAGATTTGGCATGCTGGGCAGTGTCCTAGACCTTATTCTGTCTTATTCAAGACACCAGCTGTCTTGAAACAATCAGTACACTGATGTACACACCTGAACATGGACTCAGGATCCCCAGGCAGGCACAAGAGCATGACAATCTTGACCCTAGCTATTTACCCAAAATCCCAAATGGAAAATTTGTCTTGTAGCTTGGGAGAGAAGTCATGTATCTTGACACTTGGTCCAATGTTTAGGATCATCTTTCCTCATGATTGGTACAATCGCTTTACAGTAAGAAGCCGTAACAACGATCCTGCCCTTCAGTGGGTTGTAGCTATGTCCTCTCAGCAAACTTACAAGGAGTGGGAGGGGAAAAATATTATCACAGCTTGACATACTACCTCACTAATAGAAATAAAATTCAATTAAACTTGTGTGGGTTCAACAAGGCTGCCATTTACAAAATAAAACTAACCACATTTTTGATTGGGTTATTTCAAATTCTTTGTAACAGTGGTCAAAAGGAAAATGTAAGAGATGTTTAAATAAATACAGTGGTATCTGTACATTCAGAAGATTCATATTGTTTGGATCAGCAGGGTATCTGCTTGCCTACTTCCATGGGTCTAACTATCCTTTTCTGTCAATTATAACCAATGGCTTGTCTAGTTGAGGCACTTGGGAAAGATAAAGCAAATCCATTAATGGGGTGAAGTCAATACAACATAAATTAAAACATCTCAAATTCCCATGTAAACGCTTTCAGCTAAAGAGGCTTTAGATCAGATGAAGCCTTCATACCCAGATTAAGCACTTCAATATACACCCATTGACATCATAAGGTTTTCTTTATTTGCCTTATTTTTTCTGAGCATGCACAAACAGACAACTTGTCTTATGCTTACATGCTGTAGAGAAAGAAAATCCTCTGATTTATATCAAAGACTTTATTTAAGCCCCACAGTGATATCCTCGATACATTTGGTGACAAAATTCCCATTGATTTCAGTGGAGTCGTGTCTTTTACCTCGACTTGTTTGAGTTTATTTTAGCAGAAAATAGTCTGAGGAGCTGCCAGACTTTATCTACCATGTATTGTTCAGCATGAAAAGAAGGGTAATAATCTGACCCTGTTTGTGTGAGTGCCAGGATTGCCTCCCATCAATGATGACGGAAACATACTCTGAAATGATTCCCAGTCACAATCTTCGGTCAGTTCTGGCTTTTTTGGGGATGATTTCTTAAAGACACAAGAATTGGTGCTGCCTGGGCATCATTTAACACAGCAAAACCAAATGAAATGCTTGTGTCTGATGGATACAATGAATCCCAAAAGGATAACATTACATATAGGTGGAGTTCCAATATCACTCGTATGTGCTCTCAACCTGCTTTGAATTCTGCCATTTGCTCCCTGTTGTGAAATTAGTTTTTTTCTTCTTTGGACCTGATCTAAAACTCATTAGAGCCAGCATGAATTTAAATTAATGGACTTTGCATCATGACTTTAATTAAAGCCTTTTACAACCCCAGCCCTCTGAATGTTTCACCCTTGCTGAAACACTCTTTGCTGCTTCTGCTGTTAATGACACCAATCTTATCCATCCCTGCATAGCCTGTTCAAAGATGACTTTTTCAATTACCATAAACTGCCATCTCTATGCAAGTAATTCACTGATCTAACATCTCTCCAGACCTCTCTCTGTGTCCAAATTAAGGTCTTGGTCTGCCTCTTTAACATTCTCTAGTATTTAACTGTCACCTAAAACTGAGCAAGGCAAAAATGTAATACTTAACCTTTCCTTCCAAGATTTCTCTCTCACTTTCTTTGTTTGTTATAAGCAATATCACCATCCTATCTGATTCAAACCATAACCCTTGTGTTAACTTTGTCAGTCCTTAGATCTTTGGATTCCGGGTTTGCCTAAACCTGGCTGGTCTAGCATCTCTGAAATATGGAATCCCTTCAAGTGACTCAAGTTGTCATCATCTTACCTCTCAGCTAAAGCAATATCATTTTCTCAGACCCAAAAAGAGTGCAGACTTAATCCACTCATATCCAGTAAGAATGCTACTAAAAAGAAAGATTTTCTAGCCTGGTGCTCTGATTACTCCTTTTCCTTCCTGAATCACATATGAACCTCACTTCCTCACTTTCCAAGCCCTTCACAGACTCCTGTCAGTGCATCTACTGTCTCTTCCTCACTATTGAAACATTAGCCCACACCCCAATCCCTTTATAAAAACTCTTCATTAAGCCTTTTTTGTTCTTTTGCTTCTGCATAATTGGAAAGTGCTCACCACAAATATGCACAGAGGTATCTCATTACCTTCATAAAGCTTGTTTTTGCTGGAAAAAAAGAAAAAAAAAGTTGACAATGGTCAGACTTCTTGGTCATTCATACAAAAGTGTTTCATTGCTTCTTACTCCTTTTTTGACTGTATCTGCTAACTGTCTCTTATAGCCTAGCTGTATTGTAAGATCTTTGGACAGTGTCTGCTTTTTACTTTTGCACTCATGCAGCCTCAAGGCAAAAAGGTCTTTACGCACTGTGATAATATTAATCCGTAGGAATATTTGTTAAGATTTTGAAAAGGTCAGAAAGCACATGATACAAAAGAACATTTTTTTGGTACTTTAAATCATTGGTCCGATGAGTGAACGTGACTAATATTTAAAAGTAAAGTAAATAAATGAATGTTTGTATAGCACCCAGGTGATGAGTCCCTGATCTCACTGGGTCCTTCAGCTACCCAGGTACAGTTAAACAGCAGAATCATCTCACCACTGAAAAGCACAAGTTTTTAATGCCAGTGCTTTATGGCAAAGGATATGAGAATGAATGAAATGTTTGCTTAATGTTACTTCTGTAGAGAAATGATCTATAACAATGCACTGTCTAGTCTACATTTATGTAAGGCTTTGTTCAGTGGCTCACAGACCAAGCTTTAGGCTTGAACATTTTGTGGCACAAAATCACCAGTTTTATATGTCCCAAAATACAGTCTGGTCCACACTGAAGGGGGACTAAACATTAATTTTAGGGATATCACTGTCATCACCTTTTCCCACACCATGTTATTGCCTTCTGCTCCTGCCCCTGCACCTGCGCTGCTCTGGTCCTGCCTTCATTGCAGACATGATCAGTCCAGGCTACGTGGCGTACCTCATTTCTGATCTCATCGTGCTCCGCTAGCAGAGAGGGTAGAACCGTGTATTGATAAGGCTTTTCTCTCTGTTTATCACTGTGACTGCACACCCACATAATCTGGTACTTCACAGTTACTAATATAGAAGAGACTGGAGGTCACAGGGCAATAGCTGTCACAGGGTTTCCCTTCCCACTCAAGCTTTTGGAGTCAACACAGAAGTCCTAGAGCAGCAGAGTCACCTCTGTGAGCTGCTCTTGTCTCTAAAGGAAATAACTTGGTGAGGAGGAGCAGAATTGGCATTTCTAATGATAGGAAGCTAAACTGCCACCTCTGTTCAATCCTTATCAATATCCAATTTCCTTATAGTAAACACTTGGGGTGATTTTTCTATTAGGTGCACAGTAGGGAAATATGCTGTGGTGAGGTTTACATATTGGCTTGTAAACAAATTTCACCATTAAGTATTTGTACCAAAATTGCTTTGACAATCTACTTAGCAGGTGGTAAATGGAGACAACCAGAGGATCCATTTCAAAGTAGCTCCACTCTGAAATGAATTGGAAAGTGCAGATACAGCCTGCTAAAATTTCTGTCCTCATTTAATATCTTCTCCAACATCCCAGCAGGAAGTTCCCTGGTCTGTGTAACATATTCCTTATCTTCTGTGTTCCTCATCTTCCTTCTCTGACCTTTTTTGGTTCCTGCTTTACGGTCTCTCAAATGCAGCATTCAGCATTCAAGACGTGGGAGCACAGATCTACAGAAGAGTATGAAGGGGTTTTTTGTTTTGTTCTCTGTTCTCTAATAATTTTTCACATTCTACTTGCTTTTTTAGTGTGGAAAGACTATATTAGTGGTTCCTTTTTATGTGCTGCAGCTAGAGAAAAGTGTTAAGAAATTGTATGAAGGACACTGCCACAGGTCAGTCAAGCCTTGGGCTTGCTTGGATATATGACAAGGGGCTGAGAGCTCAGATACCATAATGATGGACACAGAGTGAAATCCAGATTGAAACAGTACAGATGTAAAAGCAAGATGTAATTAAGGAAGGATTATGGGTAGAAAGGGACAGTTAAATTTTTGTACTTTTCAGTGAAGACAGAAAGTGGCATGGGTTAGTCCCCGGCGTATTGTGAACAACTGATGCCTGCAGTCCTTACAGTAGCTCTGCCAGCCATGCCCTACTGTATTCCTCCTGCTCTGCCACTGCTGGGCATCCCCTGGGCATTGTCTGCTGTTTGTGCCAAATAGTGGGGTGGTTTTCTATGACACAGACAAAAAAGCCTCCCAAGGATCTAAGTCCACAAATACTTCAGAAGAGTCCCAAGACAGCTTTTAAAATTAGATTTCCAGCAATAAAAAGATGAGAGTGTAAATCTGTACAAACTACTTGCTGGAGGCTTTTAATGAAAGCACAACACATTGAGTTCATGAAAGATAACTAGTTCAATGCTTGGGCTAGAAAGTCCATCATTCCAAGAAAGCATGCTGCAGACAAATCCATTCATTCTCAGAATGAAAACATGCAGAAGACACTTTTGTGAAAGTTATTTTGGAGAGTTTTGGACTGCTTTGGAGAACTGGAGGAATTCTGTTACTTAGACAACTAATGGCAAGTTTCATTTTGGAGAGGTCATTTGGTTTTGTTTTGAACCTAGACTTCCTTGGCCTAATAGCTGCAATACACCCAATTTGCTGTAAAGTAAACTGAACAGATTGGGATAGTCTAAAAGTCAAGATGACTGCATCTTGACTATGAACATTTGAATTCCAAGTATGTGTCCAAAAATCTTATTCTGGTTAGATGTGGACTTACAGATCAGTAGCAGATTCTTTTTCTATTTTTTCTTGTTTTAAGCTGAGCATCTTCTATTTATATTCCTTCTATAACTGGGTAAGTGCTAGACTCCTGAAAAGCACCAGACATTATCAAAGACTTTAGTGCAAACACAGTAGTTTCTGAAAATCTGCTTTTAGGCATCTACCTCCATCAGTGTATTGGGTTTGCGTGGCAAGGTTTTAGTAGCTGGGGGTTACAGGGGTG
>NW_009602296.1:97718-143713 GCF_000690535.1 Cariama cristata | reverse complement strand
TGGAAACCCCTGCCAAAAGCTTCCCCCATGTCCAGTGGAGCCAATGCCAGCCGGCGCCAAGACAGACCCACTGCTGGCCAAGGCCCAGTCTATGGGCGATGGTGGTAGCACCTCTGGGATGCTATATTTAAGAAGGGGAAAAATTGCTGCACAACTGAAAATGCAGCCAGAGAGAGGAGTGAGAATACATGAGAGGAGCAGCCCTGCAGCCCCCCGGTGAGTGCAGCAGGAGGAGGAGGTGCTGCAGGCCCGGAGCAGAGATTCCCACAGTTTTTTTTTGAGGCCGGCTGTCCCCCGGCAGCCCACGGAGGCCCACGCTGGAGCAGATCCCCACCTGCAGCCCAGGGAGGACCCCACGCCGGAGCAGGGGGATGCCTGAAGGAGGCTGGGACCCCGTGGGAAGCCCACGCTGGAGCAGGGTCCTGGCAGGGCCTGTGGCCCCGTGGGGAGAGGAGCCCAGGCTGGAGCAGGTTTGCTGGCCGGGCTTGTGGCCCTGCAGGGGACCCAGGCTGGAACCGTCTGTGCCTGAAGGGCTGCACCCCGGGGAAGGGACCCACGCTGGAGCTGTGCGTGAAGAACTGCAGCCCATGGGAAGGGTTCAGGTTGGAGAAGTCCATGGAGGACTGTCTGCCGTGGGAGGGACCCCAGGCTGGAGTAGGGGCAGAAGGTGAGGAGTCCTCCTGCAACCCCCATTCCCTGTCCCCCTGTGCCGCTGGAGGGGAGGAGGTAGAGGAAATTTGGAGTAAAGGTAAACCCAGAAAGAAGGGAGGGGTAGGGGGGGGGGTATTTTTAAGATTTGGGTTTATTTCTCATTATCCTACTCTGATTTGGTTGGTAATAAATAAAACTCATTTCCCCAAATCTAGTTTGTATTGCCTGTGATGGGAGTTGCTGACTGATCTCCTTGTCTTTATCTCGACCCATAAGCCTTTCATTATAGTTTTTCCTCTCTCCTGTTGAGTTGAGGAGGGCAGTGATAGAGCAGCTTTGGTGGGCACCTGGCATCCAGCCAGGGTCAACCTACTACAATAAGCCTCCATCTACATGGGACTTCACATCAGAGAGGTAAATTCCTTTTGCATAAGGAGGGATTGGCCTTAAATGATCAAGTATGTAATAGCAGAGAGCACAGACCTTTAAAGAGCATCTAGAGAAGATGCTAAGCCTTTGCCCAAGAAGTGAGATATGAAAGAGGAAATTCTCTCCTCTGTCTGAGAGCTTTCAAACCAACATTGCTGCCCCAGTCACTAAATTTTAACTTAAATGACCAGGAAAATAAGAAACTTTTCAAAACCAAATTTGGGATTAATTTGACCAGAGACCTAGCATGCAGTAGTGAATAGACTAGGGAAGTGAATCTGTAACTGCTTCTGAGAACTTAAATATGAGTGGATGAGCTGCAGAGCTTGTAGAGTTAGGTGGTAGTTAAGCAGAACGATTCAGGATCACAGGTTTGGATTTAGGGCTCAGGTATATTCAGACACAGGCAGAGCACTAAAACACGCTTTGGAGTATCAGTAGCTGTTTACACAGCTGACTTCTTAGCCCACTGTAAATGCAAATGCCATCAAATGAGCTTGGCCTTGTTTGAAGGTGGGGAAGAATGCTCTGCTAACTCAGTGCGCACCGTTGTCACGAGATGCAAGTGCATACGTGGGCAGTTATCACAGATGAGCTGGTGCACTGTTATCAAGTATCCCACATTTGTTTGAGCACTCTGGCAGGTCACTTGCCCCAGGCTCCCATGAGAAGGTCAACTCTTTTATTTGGAGCGAACCATTGAGAAGTTTGTTCACTAATAGGACAAACTCTCTTTTGTATGCTCACACAAACTTTTCTTATACTTGTTTGTTATTTTGCCACTCTTTATTCTTGCCATTTCTTTAATTTCAATTAAAATTTTCTTTTAAAGAAATTTATCTTCTTTAGATAAGTTGCTTTAGTACAGTTCACTCAATACTGTTAAGATTTTCCCATAGTCAGCCGGTATTAATGTAGATAATCCAAGGCAGAGTCATTTTGTGATGACAGGGAAGTTGTAATGATCAAGAAGAGACCACAGCTGGCATTAGCAAGGGGGTCAAAGATTAGAAACTCATTAATGGATGGTTATGAAGCTTCTCTTGAATATGACATTCAAACCCCAAATTGTGATATTTATTATCCTTATTTGATGTTGGAGAACAATCAATAACATTTGCTTACTGGTTATCTACCAAAATTGAGAAGTTTCCATTCATAAGGGATAATGAATCACACACAGAAGTCCCTCTCCCCTGCTAGTATAATTAAATATTGCATTAGCTGATCAATAATAACTAGATTTAGAGAAGGTATGGGACACTATGCCATTAGCCTGATGACAGGAGCACTTTACTTTTTTTAAAATTTGTCTTTGAGAAAAGATAGATAGTCAAGATTTTCCAAACCATAAATCTGCATATTTTTTTAAAAGACCTTTTTTAAGCAGGGAATTGAGACATTCCTCAGCATCAAACAGGCTTAAACAACCATTTTTTAACAAGAACTAAATTTTTTTTAAATCTTTGCTCTACCATGAATTAGAAAAAGAAAGGAAAAATTGACATTGCCAGTAAGAATAAAAATTAAATTTCACTTTTTGCCCCCAGGAGGGTCCCCTTCAGCACAAAGGGGACTTGCACCTGCTATGAGCACTGACAGCAATACTAAAGTTCATGCTCTGCACGTCCCAGTGAGGACATCTCAGTCCAGGGCATCTTTGTGCCCACAGAAATGGAAACAGGGACTCACTTTGCCTGGTGGAAATTGCCCACACGGACCCACTCCAACCTGCGGCATTCTGAGTTAGAAATTGCTTTGCTTTCCACTGTAGATTGGGTCATTAGCCTTTTTGATGACCAAATCAATTACAAATCACCACCACTATATGAAGAAAACACTAGCCACTGCTGAAGTGGTATTTAAAGTAAGCTCAAAAGTTTATTGATTTAACTTCCTATTTTAAAGTAACTTTTTTTAACCTATGGTGTCTATTTTCACCCTCTTTGCACCTGGGGCACAGTGCTTTATAACTTCCTCTCCCAGATACAGACATACAGGGAGGGTGGAAGATAGACCCAAAAACCACTTTCTGCAAACTACCTCAGGCTATTGCTGATGATATAGCCTAATAAGATGACCAAAAATTTTAACTGAGGACTTGAGGACTATACCTTGCTCAATAAACAGATGATGAATTTGGCTAGCAGGGAATAGTAAGTTGCTGGAGGCAGAGTTATAAATCTTTTTTTTTCTTTTTTTTTTTTTTTAACTTCAGATTTGATTTAGAGTCTTGTAAAAGTCTTTTGCTTTTAGAAATACAAGTAAGCTCCCATACTGAAAATAGAAAAGCCATTTAGTGCACTGCCTTGCTCAGCTACAAATATTCATCAAAAGCATCATCTTCCTCTCTTCACTTTCTCTTGCTTCTCATAGTCTACTGATAGACAAATGGTTCGTCCCTCCCCTCAAGTCTTATCTGCCTCTTCTGTGCACTATAGTCAAAAGATAAGATTTAGTATCACAGTTGCGTAATAATTTAATAAGCAGACCTTGGAGAACAAGAAAAAAGAAGAAAGAGAAATGCTAAAATATTGCTCAGAAAGAGAAACTGATGGAGCTGTTCATAAAAAAAATCAGCTTGGGAGCTCTGAGGAGTGATATGGACTGAAGACAATACAGCTTCTGAATACTACCTGAGCAGACTCCCCAAACAGCTGATGATTCCCCAAAATAAGGGTCTTCAAATTTACTGAGTTAAGGGAAGTGTTTCTGCAACCCACGGATGACTCAGCCTATATCACTTTCCTCAAAATGGGCCTTACCATTGACACACCTGGTGGTATGGATTAAAGCAAATCCTTGGGTCATGAATCCCTAGGATTATTCTGATGTCACGCCAAAGAAAGTCAGCATTGCAGCTGGAATGCATCTCTGATGGAAACTCTTGCCTAAATATACGGAAAGAAAAGCTTTCTGCACTTATCTCCACTGTGCATGGCTTTTTTGAGCAAGAACATGACCACCAAGGTGTTGGTCTTCAGTCACATCTAAACCAGTATGCCCTCTAGAATCCCAGAAGCAGGTCCGTCTGTTGGTGACACCAACTCTGCAGCAGAGCATTTGCAAGGTATTTTTGCCGCTATAGTATCCTGAAAAAACGCAACTGCTGGTCTTGGTGAGGACCATTAGTGTAATTTACAGCATGCAGGATTAACCAGATGGTTGCACCTCCAAGCCTACAAACCATATCAAAACAAGAGTTTCCAATCACCAGATACTCTCCCCATCTTCCTCTGTTTTTGCCTGAAATATGCACCTCCATTACTTTATTTGTTCATGCAGCCTCCTTTCATTCACACAGACATCCTCGGGACTGCATTGCAGCAAGTTAAAGAGGAATCACATGAAGACGAGACATACGATGGTGTTGATAGACACTTCAGATTTGATGTACCAACACAGTGCAAGAGTTGCTTTCCGAACCTAGGATCTCTGCTGGCTGCTGGAATACAGTACAGTGCTGCTCAAATTTTTGGCCCCTGTTTCACTTCAGCCACAACGTCAAGGGTTGGTGTCTGTCCTAGAAAGTATTTTGTGCTGTTTTGTGGCTTCTTGTTGATTAAACAATAAAAGCCTGAGCACTCATTTTTAACCCCTGAAGTTTCACTTGTGATTTATACTTCACACTCTCAGGGCAGAGACTGCCTCTCTCTACCTGTGGTCTCCAAGTACTGCAGAAGAAAAAAAAGTTGTTTTGAAATACAAAGGTTTACTTAATACATGCAAGAGCAGTATGAGCAGTATGAGCAGTATGAGCAGTATTAACAGCATGAGCAATACTCTGTAAAACACACCATAATTAATCACCAGTAATAGCTAGAGATAAGCCTAAACTGCAGACTACGAGACTGAACTAAGCTGAGGTCCAAGGGCTTTTAGGTGTCTGATTACAGTTCAGACTTTATTACAAAGTTAAAAACCACCACCAACAACAAAAAAGCACACTTTGGGCTTCAAAAGCACAGGCCATGCCTGCTCAGAGCTCTGGGGCTTCAGAAATGACACTTGTGCAGATTAATTTCTCCTACACAGTATGATAAAATTAATGTTTTTTTCACCCACAGGTAAAAAAAAAATTAGTTTAAAAATAAATGGTATTTAATGTTATTTAAAAGTAATATGTATAAAAACACTCTGCATAAAATGAGGTATATGGTCAGTTTTTAAAACTTTAAGTATATCCTTCCAATACAGAAATGGTTGGTTTTAAGTAATTAAAATCTACATGTACGTTATCTTTTGGGTATGAATTTTCTCTCTCATTCAGAAAACAGATGATTTTGACACACTATTTGATTCCTTATAAGTTGCAACTGGTATTTCATTTAGAAAGGATTAAAGACAGAATTTGTTAGTAGCAAAACCAGCAAAAATGAAATTAAAATAAAATGTGTATAAATTGAATGTAATACATTAAGGGTGCTCTTTGTAAATAACCTGCATTTTTTAATTTATTGGGACTAGAGGATCAGGTCATAAGTTTTTATTATGGTTTTCTTCCAAGATTATTATAGTTCCTTTTGCTAGTTGTTTGCTTTCAGGGAATCTTCAGTACGATTGGGTGGGAAAAACAAAGGAATAAGCCTTATCAGTTATATAAGCTGATATCTTGCACTACCATTGAAGAGATATTTTGATGATACAGTTTTCATTACTAAAATGCTACAGTATAATAAATTAATTCAATGTTGTGCACTTATCTATTAGACACATTACTACAGAAAAATAAAAATGTTAATTATTCATTATCATCTCTCTGATTATTTGTTGTGGCTGATAATTACATTGAATATATTTTATATCAGTAATAACCTTCTGTCTACATTTACAACACATCATATCTGGGGGGCTTGTCAAGCTTTTTCCCAAAGCCTTTTCTTTATTAAGACACAGACCTCATGAGTACGTAACCTTTATGTTGAAGGCTGATTTTCCCCTTTCATATGAAGAACAAATATTATAGATTAATTAATCCAATGTGATTATAATTTAATCACCCTTCTTTTGCAGTCACAAGGGACTTTGTTATTATTCAGTGGCTCAATCATATTGTTATGGAGAATAAATGCAGTCATAAAAATACTTGTGTGTCACAATTCATACAACTAAACAAAACTCAATATCAGTAAACAAAACCCACTATTTTTCTTTCATCACAGAAACTTTGTGGTCTCGCAGGCTCTTTTCTTTCTACCTCTTAACCATTTGCATCTGTTCAATGTCTCTTGCTATAGAGCTTCTGCTTCCAAACAGAGTAATATACTTTGTTCCCTTTCCAAACAATAAACAACTTGATTTTTTCAAGAAGCTGACCCAAAATTGAAGTGTGGATCCTGTGTACACCTGACCAAATGCTGCTTGCCCCAGCCCATTTTTAAAGCAATGACTTATGCACTCCACTCATGTCTAGCCTATTACATTTGATTTTATTGTCAGTGAAAATGATTACTTACTAATCTAACTTTTCTAACATTCGCTTTTATGCCATTTCCTTAAAGTGTAGACTGGACCATATTCCTATCACCATGGAAATCCTTTTGGATTATTTCTATTTCAAATTCTATGAGCTCTTTGAGGGCTGAATCCTCTCAACATTTATTTTAGAAGGACAGGGAAGAAAAAAGAAATTTATTTTCATGAGACCTTTGAACAAAGTGTAATTTGAAAGTGTGAATGAAACCACTGTTTAATAAAAAACGAACATTTGAGCTACTTGGTCCTGGGACAATGTTGTTTAATTAAATTAATCAATTTTAATTTTTTATTGAACTTTGATAAACTAAGGTAATAATTCGCAAATGCACTAGATGGAAGCGAAAGTTATGAGAGACACAAACCTGATGTCTCTTCTGTTGCATCTAGGAAGTCTTACTAAGTGCACTGATCAGACATTGCAAGTCATTGTAATTCTCTATAAAAATAAGTAAAACTACTGCTTAGAAAGCAAATATCAACTGTTAAAATAAATATTACCAGTCCAAATTAATTGATCAATAAAAATGCAGCCAACTCAGAATGGAGGTTAAATGCACAAGAAAGACAAAAGCAGCTAAAATAATTTTATGCATATGACATGAAGAAAGTCATGAATCTGTGCAAGGTATTGGTAATGACCTTATGGCTGGTTAATGATCAAAATCAAATATTTTTAAAAGAAATAAAAAGTTTAATTAGACCACATCAATTTGTACAAATTGTACAAATTTCAAATCTATTTTTCCTTCATTTCAAAACTATACTTTTCTATCCTGAAGTTCCCATCTACAGTTTTATCTTTCACTACCGTGAAAATCCAGACAACCCTGTGGATACGAGAAATGCATATTTTTTTAAATGTAGTTCTACTACTTTCTTCAGAAAAAGCTTATGTAGGAAAGCAATAGGTATAGTTGATTATTTTAGGGGCTGTTGAATTCAGCAGCCCAACAGGGGAGAGGCTGCTGTGGCTTCATGTTCAGGCTTGTTCCTCCCCAAACCACCTTGATACTGGATGCTGCCTCATAGACAAAGATTTATTTTTCCCTTTTTTCTAAGGTACAGGAGCTCTTTAAACCAGCAAAAAGAACTTACAGGCATAGAAACAATGGACAATAATTTCCGTATGGTGGAGTTCCCTAGGTACAAATTGATTTTTCCTCTGTTTTTCTTCTCTGCTAGTGGGATACAAGTGTGAGCTGTCAAGGAGCTAGGACATGACCTGATCATTTAAAGCTTGGGTAAAGAACATTGAAATTGGAGCAACTGTGACTTGGGACTTTCCAAGCTCTTCACTGGCTCAATATGGAAGTTACATGGGTGGTCTTCCTTCTTGTGCCCTATCCCAAGCACTGGGATCAGCTAAGACACATTTCTCCTATTGCATCTGAGGTTTTAGACACACATTACTGGATTAGATGAGCAGTTTTTGCACAACCAGTTACACAGGTATCCTAAATATCAAACTATAACTTTGACTAAACTAAGCTGATCTCAGATCACATATGATATGCAAAAATTATGTTTACAAAAACCTTCATCAGAGGTGAGTGACAAACCTAGATGGGAAAGAGGCTGAGCTGGAAAGATCAGAAGAAAGCATCAGTGGAAAAGTAAGATTATTGTGTTTGAGTGTTGTATAGACAAGACTTCTGTTACATGGGTATACTGCTGAAGACATAAGTTCACATCTACTGTGAGATCTATATAGTGACCTTTCTTTGTGGTATTTTGCAACAGATTTCAGAATACTGGTTTTGAACATTGAGTGCAACAGCAGGTCCTTGATCTAGTGCTTCAATCGGTGCATAGAGAATTGCAGTAAGCACTGTTCTTCTCCTGTCCTTTTACGTATGTTTTAATGTTTGCTTTCTACATGTCTTTTAACAAGATCAGTAGTCTCCATTTGCCACCTGCAGGACCCAGACCTGCTGCAATTTCTCACGATGTTCATCAGCTACTTTTAAACACAGATTGTAAAGGACAAGTCTTACATCCTGGGTTTGGGTATCAACTCCAAAACCAACCTCAAATCCCAACAGGTTTGGGAATTCAGCAGCTCAACACAATCTATACTCTTTGTTCTGTTATTATCTTTGCACACTGGCTATCTGTGCAGAAAATATGGTTATTTATGTATCACTAACAATGCAATAAGAACTTCATATTCCACTTGTAATTGTCCTACACAGTTCTGCAAACAGAGTAAGAAAAAGTTCTCCCACTCAGAGGCTTCATGTACTAGATATGACAATCTAGGTGGATGAATCAATTGTCTCTCAATCTCCTTCTCTTAATACCTAGTCTGTAACATGAATACAAAATTACTATACCGAAAAATCAAAGACAAACCTGGAGACTCAAATTCCAGTGCGTAATTCTAAGTACTTGTGCAAGTTATTTTCATTAAATTATTCCCTCTGAAACACGAAGGCACATGAAGATTGAAAACAACTTTGGTCCAAGTACCAGGAGAAATGGATCTATCTGTGAAAATGAGAGCTGTGAACATGCAAGCCAAGGAAAGTACCTTATGCATGGTAAAATGAAAACCACATCTGACACAAACACAACATAACTTTAACATCATCCTTCATACCCCTCCCTTTCCTTCTGTTTTTCAGCCATATCTACTGACATACCCATGCTTCGGATGCAGATTGTACACTCTTTGGGGTAGATTTCTTTGCCTTCAATCAAGCTGCATCATGCGCTTTGGTGGTATACTAAATCAGTAATTTTACTGTGCAAAGAATTAAGAGATTGTTTACTGACAGTGAGCAGACTTTTTTCCTTTAATTCATGCTACAGTGGTAGATGAGGACATGGGCTCCCGATGCTCTGTGAGGGCACCACGGTAGACAAATTTGGATTCAGATACTTTATTTTCTTAATCATTAGCATCATTGTCTGGTTTTCTATCCTGATGCTGACCCAGCCCAGCCTCGTTTAATGTCTGCAGCCTGACAAGATCACAGCTTGGGGAGATATGGCTGTAAGGAAAGTTGTGTTGCTTTTCAAGTGCAGTTTCTTTTAAACCACAAGCATGAGAAATATTTGCTGGTGAACATGTTTACACAGCTCTTACCCTTTCAACATAAAATGGAAGCTATTGCGATGGGACAAAAAAAGAATGGTAAAAGTGCAGTCCCCATGAATACAAGTGGTGGCCATTGTAATAACAGTGTTTTGCAGTTACAGAGCCTTTCATCTAAGGATTTCAAATTCTTTGCAAAGATTGATTAATTAAGGCTCACGGTGAGAGTTCTGTGAATCATCAAACCACAAGCATTTCACACCTCACTGACTTGCAACTCAGAGAAGCTCTTGATGAACATGAGCTAAGTTCCATGAGACTTGAGGGAACCTAGATCAACTCCAGTGGGTTGGCACTGAAGTCATTTTTAAGATGTATAAATTTAAAGGGAAGCCAGGTGAGCAATCCAGAGCACTTTGTTAAGAAGCAGAGTGAGTGATCCTTGGGAAAAACCTCCTCCTAGATACTGAAACTGCTGCACTCTTGAAGTTGGTAAAGTGCGAGCAAAATCAGTAGTGCACTCTCATTGAGAAGAATCCTTTAATTCTATTTAAAAAGCTTAGTCTTATTTAATTGGTACTTATTTTACATCAATACATCACTTCCCCTCCTCTTTGCAGCACTTGTAGCCATCGTCCTTGACCCAAAGCAATATCAGACCAAAGAGAGCCTTAGTAATGGACCAGTCTCTCTCTCGCACAATGGATGACTTGCACAGTACCTGAGGTCTCCCAGTAACTCTCCCATCGGCTCATTCCTTCCCACTGGCACCATTTCATCACCTCTCTGGTTATGTACCTCTCTGGAAGCTATTAATTGCATTTTTCAAGAACATTTACAGGACTATAACTACAGACATTTAAAATCCTGATTAGTATTTTCTCTGTCTTAAGCTCTGTTGTAAAATATTCCCTGCTCATGTACAGCTTATAAAAAATGTTTTATACATAAGAATGTAGGCGCCTATTTTTTTAGTTAAAAATAATGATTTGGTTAGTCACATTTTACAGTTGCTAATTACTCTACAAATGCCATAACCTGTCTGAATGGTAACTGCTCAATAAAAGGTTTTCTTTTGTTTAAGAGATGCTAAGTAATGTGGTGTAATACTACATGTGTCAGGCCAAAAAATTACAAAATTTAAATGTTATATATCTATATTCACTTATCTCTTTCTCTCTCTCTCTTTCTTTCTTTCTTTCTTTCTGTTGTTGTTGGCTGAAGAGATCAATTCCATTTGAAAGTAAAAGAGTTCCTTGATTTTCTGCAAACTCTGAGCTTTCTCTACTGTTTATTTGGATGTAAATTGAGCATAACTCTGTGGAAATTGTGGTGTGAGAAGAACATTGGGCCTCTTCCTGATTTTACTGACAATACAGTGACCTGTTGGAATACCAGAAGAATGGTAACTAGCGAAATCTGTGTAACTCCTTTGATTAAGATTTTTTCTGGCATATACCTGGCACAGTCACATACTTTGCATATATACACTGGAAATGTGTCTGGCTCCACGTTACTCTATTGCAGAGTTACAGAGGAATGCAAAATGTGCTTTTTCAGTCATCGCTTCATCTTCCTTTCATTTAAAACTCACTAAGTGTACTGAAAATGGTTGATGTTGGTAGCACACAGCAGATCATAGCTTGGGCACACCACACTTCTGTAGAAGCTGCTCAATCCCAGATGAACCCAGTTTACCTGGCCCCAAGTCAGCTTTGTGATATCCTCCAAAGCCCAGAAGCAAGACATTATCCGTCCATCCTTGTCCCCTTCCCCATTAGTGGCTCACGTCAGGTTCAGGAGGTGGCCACAGCCAGATGGCTGAATCAGCTACTGGGACTACTCTTCCCCATTCTCCTCCAGTTTCTTTAGTCTTGCCTTCAGTGTCCCCTTTGGAGAATCCTTCAGATCTCATTCCCCAGACCCTTCTTCAGTTGCCTTCTCCTGCAGGCAAACTTAGCAACAAAATAGGAATTGTAGGTGCTATAGCAGCAGTTAATCAGTTGAATAGAAGAATCAGGATGGATTATCATCAGTTAGTTGAGGCAATGTTTCTTTACAGACAGAGAACTGGACAAAGGAGTCATTGTTTCACCCCTATCCACCACTGGTCTACTGGCTGACTTCAGGCAAATCACCTCACCCTCCAGTGGTCCACCTTCCCAACATGAAGACAGGAATTGCGTCAACTCCTATAATTCACTAAAAGTTATAATGAAAATCTCTAGATATTATTAATTATAGCAGTAATCCAAGAGGTAAGGAACTTAAAATGTCATAAAAAGCTTTAGCAAATAATGCATTACAGATACAGGTGTCAGCTCTCCTATGTTATTCCAGAATCCAGAAAAAACTGTTTTTAAATAATTTTCATTCATGAGAGTTGAGCAAGCAGTGATAATAATGAAACACACCAAAGTCATAAATTACTGTGTGACTCACATATAAGCAGTTTTCAAGACATTAAGAAGTACAAAAGCGATAGAACAAGAAAAGAAACTTGTAGTAACAGAACAAAGAAGAAAAAACCCCACTAAACTACCTCTTGAGTTCAACACCCTAAATCCATTCCCCCTTTTTAACTGTTATGAGTTTCCTTCACTTGAAGACACTCCAGAGTATATGGCAATAGCCTGTGTCATGCAAAGCTTATGGAGGTGCTGAAAGAAGCCGTTTTGAAATCAGATGAAGGACTTGGAAAGGAAGTCTCAGCTCTCTGTAGAACAGCAGAAATAATTCAAATATCTTTTCATATAGGACCAGAAGCCCAAATTAGCATTCATGCTGAAAACTACCATCAATAATTACAGTTTGATGTGAAGGTGGTTCTCTTCCTAGTAGAATGCAGACCACAGCTAAGTTATATGTTGTCAGATATTTTTAAGTAAAGAAAAGGCTTTAGATGATTTTAGGGGAGTGAGGGAGAGTTCAGACTTTCAGCAAAGATGTAGTCGTTTACTTTCGTGCTAGGTAAAACAACATTATCTTGTCAGGACTTCCAAGGCTCTTTTCCTGGGGAGGAATTTTGATTTTAAAACAAAACAAAATATGTCTGCATTGCTTGTCTAGAAGAGCTGGTTAACTATCAAAGAGCAAGATATCCTGATTTCAGCAATATACCCACAGACAGTGACCATAACCATGAGGCAGTGCTGACTCAGACCAGTAGGGTCTGAGCAAAGAGTTGCCTTGACATGTAGAAGGAAGATCCCACAAACACCCTGACAGTACTACAGAGTCAGTTCAGTTTAGACACGTGCATCACAAACTGCAACGCCACTCTCTCCTGTATTCCACCACCAGATTTGTCATGTCTGATGCTAGCAGTTTGGCCAGCTCTCAATCTAGTTAGCAGTTAAGCTTATTGTGACTGACTCCAGTAAAGCCTACTTCAGCCCTTCTTACTCAGTTCCATTTGATCTCTGCATGTAGGATCCTTTATTAAAGGCTGGGTCTTATAGGTGAAGAAAAGTGGATGATCTCTTACACTTATCTCTGTCACGTGGAAGGAAAACCACCTCCATTTTGCAAATAGACCAAAGCGTTCACTGGTTCAGCACTCATGAATCTCATGGGATTTTGCCAAAGGCTGGTTTGCTCTTGCTAAATTTGGTCAAACTCTGCTTCACAGGAAGGAATGCTATTCACATTGCTGTAAACTACTCAGGTCTTCAGTATCTGTGGGACACTATTTCAAAGGGAATGCTGTTCTGTTTTTAAGATGTTCTCAGTCTTATTTTCGTATCAGTTTTATTCCCACTGGCAATACTTCACAGGACCACTTTGGCACAAGACACATGAAAAAGGCATTGCCAGTGTCCGGTGGATGGAAAACCTGTAAAACAAAAGCGTTTTCTCCAGTCCACCTTCTTTCCCAAATTTCAGTGAAAACCAGAAATCAATTTTCCTTTGTTTAAAATTTTCTGCTTTGTCCTATTTCTTGTTTGCATACACTGCCACAGTTCCTATTGCCTTTAACAGGAATTTTATCTCCAAACAGACTGTAGAAACAAGTCTAATATTGTAAATGTCTCTTAAGGCAGCAGGCCATTCTGGGAATCATAAAACTCTCAAATACAGCTCTACCCAGTAAACTCAATAATTTTCCAAGGAGGCTGCAAATAATCTTTGCTCCATGATTTCAAAAGATTTGTGAACTCTTGCTACCATCTACTTATTCTCAGCAGACACCAGGAAAGTTGGCTGCCCCAGCATTACATCCTAATGTTACTCAAAACATCTGAGCAGCCAGAGATTAGGTTAGGAAAGCTAAAGTCCTGACAGAATTAAATCTGGCCAGGGACAACAAGGGTAACAAGAAAACTTCTATATGTCGGTGATAAAAGACTAGGTAAAATGTGGGCCTTCTCCAGAAGGAAACAGGAGATCTGGTTACCTGGGACATGGAGAAGGCTGAGGTACTCAATGACTTTTTTGCCTCAGTCTTCATTGGCAAATGCTCCAACCACACCTCCCAAGTCACAGAAGGCAAAGGCAGGGGCTGGGAGAATGAAGAACTGCCCGCCAAAGGAGAAGATCAGGTTTGAGACCATCTAAGGAACCTGAAGGTACACAAGTGCATGATAGCTGATGAGATGCATCTGCAGGTCCTGAGGGAACTGGCAGATGAAGTGGCTAAGTCACTGTCCATCCTATTTGAGAAGTCGTGGCAGTCTGGCGAAATTCCCACTGACTGGAAAACGGGAAACATAACCCCAATTTTTAAAAAGGGAAAAGAGGAAGACTCAGGGAACTACAGGTCAGTCAGTCTCACCTCTGTGCCCAGCAAGATCATGGAGCAGATCCTACTGGAAACTATGCTAAGGCACAAGGTGGTGATTGGTGACAGCCACCATGGCTTCACTCAGGGCAAATTGTGCCTGACAAATTTGGTGGCCTTCTGTGATGGGGTTACAGCATTGATGGATAAGGGAAGAGCAACTGATGTCATCTACCTGGACTTGTGCAAAATATTTGACACTATCCTGCATGACATCCTTGTCTCTAAATTGAAGATACATGGATTGGACGGATGGACCACTCGGTGGGTAGGGAATTGGCTGGATGGCTGCATTCAAAGAGTTGTGGTCAACAGCTCGATATCCAAGTAGAGACCAGTGACGAGTGGTGTTCCTAAGAGGTCAGTATTAGGTCTGGTGATGTTTAACATCTTTGTTGGTGACATGGACAGCGGGATTGAGTGCACCCTCAGCAAGTTTGCTGACAACACCGAACTGTGTGGTGTGGTCGACACGCTGGAGGGAAGAGATGCCATCCAGAGGGATCTGGACAGGCTTGAGAGGTGGGCCTGTGCAAACCTCATGAAGTTCAACAAGGCCAAGTGCAAGGTCCTGCAAATGAGTGGAGGCTATCCCAAGCACAAATACAGGCCAGGCGGAGAACGGATCAAGAGCAGCCCTAAAGGGAAGGACTTGGGGGTGTTGATGGATGAGAAGCTCAACATGAGCCTGCAAAGTGTGCTTGCAGCCCAGAAAGCCAACCGTGCCATGGGCTGCATCACAAGCAGTGTGACCAGCAGGTCGAGGGTGGGGATTCTCCCCCTCTACTCTGCTCTGGGGAGATTCCCCCTGCAGTACTGCCTTCAGCTCTGGGGTCCTCAGCACAAGAAGGACACGGACCTGTTGGAGCGAGTCCACAAAGATGATCAGAGGGCTGGAGCACCTCTCCGAGGGAAACAGGCTGAGTGAATTCAGCCTGGAGAAGAGAAGGCTCCAGGGAGACCTTGTAGCAGCCTTCCAGTACCAAAAGGGGCCTACAAGAAAGCTGAGGAGTGACTTGTTACAAGGGCATGGAGTGACAGGACAAGGGGCAATGGCTTTAAACTGGAAGAGGGAAGGTTTACATTAGATGTTAAGAAGAAATTCTTCCCTGTGAGGGTGGTGAGGCAGTGGCAGAGGTTGCCCAGAGAAGCTGTGGATGCCCCATCCCTGGAAGTGTTCAAGGCCAGGTTGGACGGGGCTTTGAGCAACACGGTCTGGTGGAAAGTGTCCCTGCCCATGGCAGGGGGGTTGGAACTAGATGGTCTTTAAGGTCCCTTCCAACCAAACCATTCTATGATGATTCTATGATTTGTTTTGACAAGAGCTCCTCTCCAGCTGAGGTAACAGGTCCCTCAAACTTGTCAAGAAGCAGTTGTACTTGAATCATTTACACCACTGTGAGCACCATTAGCAAATATGGAGGAAACAGGAAGTTTTGTATTATTAAAGCAGAAGACAAAGGGATTGTTGATCATAGTAAGAAAATCATGCATGTATAACTGATTACTTTGTCTATATTTCCTCTTAGGTAATAGTTGATGCAGAGACAATCAGATATTTGCAAGATACAAGGCAGATATTCAATTTAATTAAAACAAATATTCCCAAAAAGATATCAAAAGCCAAGCAATGCCCCCATTCAGATAGAGAACTGTATTCCTTTGTTAATAAGGTCCATGATTTAGGGCCTCAGAAGAGGGAATTAACTTCTTATCATAGAATAATTTTTTCTTTACTTGCTGCTATCAACTATGAGATATAAAAACCAGAAACTCTCAAAGGTGACAGAATTCAGAATTTTTGAAACGAAGCATTTTGGATGTCTGCTGAAAACAAACCTTATTAAAAATACTTGATAGGTGGTGGCTGTACTGATTTAAAGAAGGCATGTCCAACATTGTTTTTCTGGGTACCATTGTCCCTAGTTTTTAGCTCTTCAAGCTGTCGTGCAGGCAGGGGCTCCCAGCTTGTCCCACCACCTCCTTGGTCCCCAGCCCAGGCCCCAGGCTGGGAGTATTGTGTTGAAGTTACTTGTATAGGTAAGAAGTTATTTATATAAATAACTGATAAGGAGACACCCTCTGCAGCTGGGACAAAGACAGAAGTACTCTGGCAGAGAGTAGTGATAACTTTGTACTATTAAATACAGCCACTGGAAATAGCTATGAATGAATATTTCCCCAGCACAGATGCCATTTTCCTAAAGAGAAAAACACAGCAAAAACCAATTCTGTGGGGTCAGATCCATGGCTGGTGTAAGTCAAAATAGTCCCTGGACTGCAAATGGAGTTTACATGCAATTTACACCAGATGGGAGCTTGACTTTACAAAGCAATGGCTGGAGGCTAAATGATATTCTTGAAAGTTGCAAAGCCTTGGATTATGAAATCTCAATATATTTCCATTTCAACTCCTTCCAGTATCGTTTGCTCACAGCAGTCTGAATGCAGAGAAACATCTATTTCATTATCTCAAATAGCTTATAAATGCTTTTTAAAAATTCCATTATTTGCACAGTGTAAGGACCCCAATGCACCCTAACAACTGTTTGACCTGAATATATTAAAAATATTGTAATGTTTTGTTACATATCCCAAGGTAAAAAAAAAAATAAAAAAAATCAGGCTATGGCTTATTAGTTTTCTCCTCCCTGCTTCTTATAAAGGTTTATTTGACAGAGCATAAGATAGTGGTAAAATCCTAAGGTAAAGGTTAAACTCTGTTTTATTATGTTTACAGGATTTAAAGGGTAAATCAGGAAGTGCTTATTTAACATCAAGTGAAAGTGGTGGATTAGTAACCAGACCGCGACTTAAAAGCATCCTTAATCCTTAAAATCTCTGAGGGTGAAAGGTCACTCTTTAACACCAGGTTGTGTAAAGAATGAAGCAGACAGAAGCTTCTGTTTCATCATTGCCCAGTTAATCCACTGAGGAAATGAGCAGCATTGGTTTTTGCTAGGTAAACTCCTCCTAAAACCAAGGAAACAGAGGAAAGCCTGAACAGGAAATAATTAAAGTAGGTTTATTCCACAAGCACAGCAGAGCAGCAGAGGAGATATTTTAAACTGTTTTTAAAATGACACTTCTGTGACTATTAATTGTCTGTCTTGATTACATTTTCATCACTCCTTATTTTCATTATTCTTTTAATGATTAAATTAATGCTCAGTATTTTATTTGGAGAGAAGTGCAGAACAAGACAAACATTTTCAGAGGCACAATGGGTCACTTCCAATAGACACTGTTTTATCTGCTGTATCTTTTGGTATCTTGTGGATTAGAAAGCACAAATAGGGCTCATAAATACTCGATCTCTTTTAAACTTACGAGTTCTGGAAAAATAATTAAACGCAGCTCTTTTATTGTGTTACCACAGTGATGTGTGTCAAAGAAATAGGTGCAGGGTAACATACTTTGCAACATTTCTCCTCTTTTACTCTGTAATGTCTACCAAGTGGTAGGAGGCAAGCAATCACTAGCTGTTTCAGCTGAGATTAAAATGGGTTTTGAAGTTCCCAGTAGCTGGGCTAAAACATAGCTCAACAAAGCTTTTCTCTGCAAATGCAATATAAAGTATACTATGTTGTAGAAAATGTTTAGAGCCCACCAGTTAGTAAATATACCCACTTCTTGTATAGACAAATCTTAACTTTTTTTTTTTGAACAATCAATATGAAAAGACAAAGCTCTCTCATATTTCAGCTACTAGGGAAAAGAGTATTTTCAATACTAGCAGCCTTTCAATATTTATATTGAGCTTGCCTTTATTGAATCACGGGTGAAAAATAAGAGGATTCATCCAAGCTGTAGTTTCATCATATAAAACAGCACAGACATTTATCTTTTATAAAACTGCAGAAGTGTAGCTCCATGTAGACTGATGGAGCTGAGCTGCATTTGGCATTAGGATCTGATTTTCTTGCCTAAGGTGTTTATGACGCATACAGTTGCTAATAGCTTATGCAGTTCATTTTTTACAGAATCTGTGGTTTAAGCATAATGCTTAGCACTTCTGAAATATTACTTTTCTTTTTTAAAAATTGCATAGTGTTTAATGAGAATTATGAAGAGCGCTTAGTTGCACACATTTGAGATCTGCCTCAAATTTTTCACAGTATTCATCCCTACCTTTGTGGTTCCATTTTATCAAAACATTTTCTTAATTAAGCAAAAATAAAAGCAATAAAATAACATTTTGTAAACTAAAAATGAATGTTTGGGTTCTTTGGGGCTACGTTTTAACAGATATGCATGCTCGGAGCACTAGCACAGAGCTGAAACAGCCCTTCGGTAATCAGAAGTATCAAATGTAGAAGAAAATATTCTTTGATGCAAATAAAGGGATCAAAAAGCTCATGCAGCATTTCTTCTATCTCCCTGGATATTTTTAGCTTGATTTCCTAAAGAAGTGAGGTTCATGTGACCACATTATCTATCTGCCTTTACCCCTTCTTGTAGTTTTCAACCCAATGACCGCTTCTGAATGTATTTGACAAATGCACAGTAATCCCAAACTTCCTAATCAGGTTCCTACAAATTTCATTAGAATAAATGACTCCATAGAGGGTAGAGATGCTTAAGTTACCCAACTCATGGAAAAGTTGAATCAAGTGCTGAAATACCTGAACTGTGAGGAAAAATTCAAAACAGAGCTAGCAATCATAAATTCACAGGAAAGAAGGATTCGTTAGTTCTGAAGCACATAAAACTGTGTTTTGTTTGCTGAGATACTGCGACTTCCTGGTCTATCAACACATATACATATTCAGTAGTAGTAGTACATAGCACAGAGCTGTGAAAAAAAAAATGATAGCTAAAACACACTAATTAGCAGCATCAAGAAATGTTAGCTATTTCTACGCATCTGTTAATTTTCTAAGTGAGAGATAATGGATGGTTTCAAAGATTCTGTTTCAAAGCTGTATTTGAAGGAAACTATTTATATACTATGAAGTATTTAATAAAAAAGGTAATTTTGGGAAACAAAGAATATTATTAATTCTGAATAAAACATTGTGGAATGAACTGAAATAATTTCAGGGTAGCTTTTTTGGCAGAATCACCAGCATTTAGCATGTATGTGCTACCTGACATCTCTAAAATTCTTTGCAATTGCTTATAATAAATCCTAGTACTCCTAGTGCTGAAGTCTGATCTTCAAACCATTGCTATTATAAGAGTTAGAAAAGGAGGAGCAAACTAACAAATGGGGCTCAAAATCACAATTTTCATGGTGTGGATTCTTACACAGACCACAAGACATAATGCCTCTCAATTACAGAGTTTAAATCACAAAACCATCCTCTTGCCTGATTCTACCTACTTCAGCGCGTTTACAATATGAATGGAAAATGAAGTATAAGACCACTATTTCCAGAAATATTTAGTTTGAGGTCTGTAACCTTTGAGGAAAACAGATTGAATCCCTTTGACCTCATTTTTCTTTGTTAAAAGAAATAAAAAAAATAAATTTGTCAAGTTGTGCAATGAATTACATCAGAGCTTAGCAGACAAGGAAGTAATTCTGCAAAGTCTCCATGATTTAACAAGCTGAGAATCAAGAAACACCCAGTACTACCTCCATACTAGAACCAGGCATGTAAAAAATTACTTATGTTTATAAATTACCCCAAAACAAGTTGAGAGAAAAATAACTTTATACATAGTCATCAAAGGAACTTAGCTTCAGCTGTGGCTTCCTCATTTCTCTTTAATTGACCCTAATAATAATACAAAAGGATGATGGCATTTGTTAGTAATGTAATGTAGCAAAAGCAGGTGATACTATGTTTCTCAGTCAGCAGAATACCAGATATGATTAATAGGAAAGTGCATTTAGCGTTGTTCATGGTTTATATGTTTCAAAAGAAAATCAGTCTAAATTTTCAATAAAAATACTTTTATATGATTTTCTACTAATAAGTAAGTTCTCTTATTCATAAGTAGTGGTTCAGAACACAACCAAAGCATATACATGTAAATTATTCAGTTATTTTTGTATGCTTTGTTGCACTATTTATGCAATTCAAAAAATAGCTCACCAATATTTTTTATAAATTAATGATCAACATGAATCAAGACACCAATGTACTGTTTTATTGGTTTACATCAGTTAATAATGGAGAAGATTCCCCAAAGATCACACCCAAAGACCTTTCTGCATTGAAATTCAGAAATGTCATTGTCCAAAACCAGCCTACAGTTCAGAAACAAATTCAGTAGAACTTTGGGATTCTGAAAGACAGCAAAAATCTTGAAAAAATTAGACAAAAGAAAAGGGTTATTCACTCAAACAATCCTTACACCAATATAACGTCTGACTTCTGTGCTACCATTTACACAAACAAGAGCTAATTCTGGAAATCCAGAATTGAAGGGATGAGAATATATTTCTCATACCAGATACTTTGTTAAAAGACATAAATGCAGTTCCGAGAAAAGATGTTCTTTCACACTTCAAACAAACCCAGATAAAATTAAAAGTAATTGGAAGCCAAATACGGACGACCAGCATCTCAGTTATCTATAACAATTAACCAAGAAAACTGAGCTGCCTCTCATCCTCCATTTTTGAAGACGCAAAGTGAGAAACCAGACCACAGTCAAATAGTATTACAACAGAATTAATTTATCCCCAAATCCTTTTTCCAAATGTAATAACACCATTCAAAGTAATGCACTCTGGAACCATGCAGGCATATATGTGCCTAGCGCACTCAATGGAACATATTCAAGCACCCAAATTGCACTCAGAGTGAGGGTCACCCAACAGTTATCTATGCCAGTCCCCCACTTCTTCCTCCAAACCCACATGGAGCCCTATTAAAATTTATGGAGCTCCATATGGGTGTACATGTCTGCCTAGGTAAATCACTGGCAAGATTAGAACTATAATTATCATTATTAGGAGTGTCTAGTGCATTTTATATGCTAGCAAAATCCACCAAGTATGCTGACAGTAATGTGTGGACTTTGCAATGCAATATGTAGTTAGTCTGAAGGGCTCTTCAAAGTCTAGTCCTTCATTTCTTTCACAGTCAACACTCTCCCTGAATTCTCCAGTATCTCTGAAGCTCAAATATCTCCGTTTGATACACTAGATGCGAATAATGAAAGTTGATATTTTTTTCATGATTGCTTCTAGGCATATAGGAGTGGAGGGACCAAAAATAATAATTTGCTAATACAGGAAAATAGTTACAGAAAAAAAAAAAACCCAACCTGTTATTAATTTGAATAGAATTGCTGGGAAAAATAAATCTTTATGTCCTTTATCAAAAAAAACCTCCCATGCTATTCAAAGTCTTTAATTTTGGTTGTTTTAATGTATTTTTCATGTAAGTCATAAAGTATGATTTTTATGTTTATTATGGCTTACACACAAAATTATATCCAAAAAGCTTTATAGGTACTGAAGTATGACATCCTTTACTCCACCACACCCTAATAGTGAGAACAATAATTCACTCATAAAGATTGATAGCTGGCATTTGTCTTGAAGTTGTCCAATGATTGCATGAGAATTAAAATAAAATTATCTTCTCACCGAAGGGGTTAGTTATCCCTGCGGGCCAGGGCTGAGGTGGAGTTATGATGAATCATGCATTGGGAGGATCTCTAGCTTTCAATGAAATTAGTAACTTCCTTGCAAATTAATTTAATTACACCTAACAAAAATCTCTGTTCACAAAACATGCACCTTTGGAGGTCTAAAAATAGAAGATGCACTATTCAAGTCAATAGAGATTTCTATATTTTTCTTTCTTTCCCCACACATACTTGCACGCTGTCTTGGATAGATGGAGGAGGAAGAAGTGTTTCCAGAAGAGCCAACGGAGAAGTTGTTCCATGACTTCTAAACTGTAAGCTGGTTTCTCAGCATGTATGAATTCATACAGTGCCTTTAGCTTGAATAGAGCTACACTGAGTCACACTGACATGGGACCTGACCAAAAGTCTAGGCTTCTTCTAATAAAAAGCGTGAATTAGAAATTTTGAAACAATTTGGCTGTAAGCAATATTTCTTACAGGTAAGATTTATGAGAATGATAACAACTCCTGGAAATTTTAGTTCAAAAATTAATTAGCAGTCCACAGTAATCATGGTCCTTTTCTTCTTTTTCCACAGACAGCATAAAAACCAAGTCTGCTTGAATGAAAAAAAGGATCTTCTCCATTTCTGAACTCTGCATCTGCAGCAAGTCTTGGCATTGTCTGCAAAGGAGATTTTGAGCTCAGAAACTTCAATGTCTGCTTCTGGTTTAGAGTAAGTATTTGACACCTTCTGTATATCCTTCCCTTTGCTGAACTTCATCTCCAAGATCACAGATGTTGACCTATTTCACTGCATGCAGGTCATAGCTGCTGACAGTGCCAGCAGATTCTTCCCTGTCTGATACCTCTCACTTGGGGGTAGGGAGGATATTACCTTGCTTCTAAGACTTACGTTGAAAGCTTCATCAGCCATGGAAGTCTCTTAATGGGGACATTCTCTGAAACTTGTTTGTCACAGGCAGATTTGCTCTGAACTTTAGCCAAGTACCACCTGGCTGGCACCTTTTATTATATCAAACACAGTGCTATGGCAAAGGACTAAGTTCAGTGCTAGATAATGAATTACAAAAAGTCCAATACTAAGAGCGAGCTCATTTATTTCCCCACATCTGATTCAGGTTAAAAGACTGAAGGAACACTAGTGAGTTTTCTTCAGTCTAGTCAGACAAACTTATGGATGAATAAACTACAGAAGTATATGCTAATATACACACATCGTTGAGCACATTGCACTTATAAAAATACACCTTTTCTGAAAAAGGCACTCTTATATGCTGTAACACATCTGTGATTATCTGGAAATTATTCAGAAGTACCTACTCCAAAAGTACAGCTTATCTGTAGTTTAAACTGAAGGAGACTTTCCTTTAGGCAGCACAGACTTCATGACACATGAACAAACAGCTCTGGCTGTGTCCAATAGTTTACCACCAGTACCAGAACCTATGCAGCATTTTCACCTCCCTTAAAATAGAGAAGGTTTTCATTTACAATACTCAGAGGAAAAAAATCCTGGTTTTGTAAAGGTAACCTAGCAGTTTTGTGCTAATCATTGGCAGATAAGCTCTTTTCCCTTCTTCCCCAGACAGGATACCACAACATGCAGAGATGAAGAAGGAGAGGCATAGGGCTTGGAGGAGGCAGCGTGGAGTTGGTCTGCGAGTGCAAGGCTGAACCGTGAGATATAGCTGCAAAACCTCAGGAAATCCTTGTCTTGTTCCAGGGCCAACTTTGCCTTAGAAGTGAAACATCCCCCTCACTTTATTACAGAGTACCCAAGACATGAAGCCCTGGCAGTACTCAGAGGTGGCACCTAGGTAATTTAACAACATCATCAAACTATGAGAGTTGGAATTTGATTTATAATGATGACTAACCCAATAAAATAGTAAAGCAAGTCAATACGCAGGCTCAGAGAGTTCTCCAGGTTTTTTTACCTCCTAGTACTTTGATGATGCAGTCATCATAAAGCATTCCAGACATGTCATGCTCAGTGGAAACTATGGAACAACAAAGACTTACGTGTATCCTTGCAGAGATCAGGTCATTCTTCATTGAAGCTGTGTAAACCTATTTACAAGATCAGCTTTTTTTTTTGTGGTAACAGTAAAAGGAGAGGGAAAAAAAAACCAAAACCCCAACCTCTTGATCACAGCATGTATGAAAACAGTTTCCAGTAAGAAGAATATTCTTCTGTTAAAGTGGTAAATTTTCAGGTGGAGCAAAAAAAAAAAACCCAAGAGTTCAAATCCTTGTAAATTGACATTGCTATGCTGATTTATGTCCACTGAGAGTTGTCCTTTCATAATTTGTTCCAGGTTGGAATTTTACTATGGAGAAATATGCACGTTCTTGTAAAGTCAAGGAAAAATACACCCATCTAAAACGATAGTTTCCATGTAGTTCTATTTTTGATCACTTTAGATATTTTAGGCTACGTATGTCTTGCAATCATCCTATTTATGGGATCAAAAAGAAGTAACCCAGATATGGGAATAAAGTTAGTAAAGTCATTGGTCCAGACAGGACTCAGGCTGCTAAGTACATGATGATTGATATTGGACACATTTCTTTCTTGGCAGGGAGTTTTGGCTTTCAGCTACACTGTACTGACATCAAGCACATTAAAAGTGAACCCAAATATCTGCTGAAATTCAGAGAGATGTTGAAACATTTTCAACTCTGAAGCCAAAGATGTGTCAGCTGAGAAAGCTGAAGTCTACCTTCAATTTCTTTCATTCTAATTTGGGGAAGAAATGCTCAGCAAACTTGTCAAGTCTAAGCAAGCTCTTTTACAACCCACTTCTCTATTTTCTTGTGGCAGGAGTCCACCAGCTACAATCTTCATAAAAGCAGTAGAAAGGTCAGCTGTTGCATGTGTTTGCCAGCCCTGGATACAGTCCCAATGCACAAAAGTGGGTTCAGAACCCTAATCTATATTTCACTTTCTGTATCAGGCAAAGAAGATGAGTTTTAGGTCATCTTTTGCTGAGGCAAGTGATTTCCAGAGAGAGAGCCTACTTGCTCAAGAGATGTATTACAGAACAGAAGCATACTTATTATCTTTAGACAGTCTCTCCTGCCTTGCAGGGCTCTAAAACTTCCTATTCTCACTTCTGTTAATATATTTTCTGCTTTCAAGTCCCCCTCCTAGTGCCACTCTATTCGAGTACTGATCAGACCGCATCAATCGGCCACTGCACCACGAGCTGTTTCAGGAGCCCCAGTAGAGAAAACATGGTAAATACCTGGAAGCTTTCAGGCTAAGAAACTGCAAGTCTTGATGTGCGCACTGCTTAACCAAAAACTTCATTCAAGTTGTAACTGGTTGCTCAGTTTGGTGTCTGTGGTAACACAGATTGCTCAGTTTAATTATTTTGCTCTTTGGTGTGCAGGTTGCATGCGGGAGTTCTGCTATCTTTCATTACTTCAAATACTACCATGGTTTCAATGACTTGCTATTTCTTTACAAGCTTTGGAGAAATTAACCTCTACAGCCTTTTAAGACACTATCTTTCAAAGACCCAACAAAATAATTCCTTTATCCTTAGTAGACAGTTTCATATACTCTGGAATAATGATAAAGCAAACTGCTTTCCCCAGACAACATCTTTTTGGAGGAGCACAGCATTGGTATGGTTTTCATGTAGATACTTTGTGTTTTTATTATTGATTTTTCTTAACTTAATTAATCAGTTATACATTTATTGGCTTCACCTGAGTGTCTTGCATTTTAATGTTACAATGAATCATTTGTTCAATAATTTTTTTTTTTTTTTACCACACCACCGTTTATATTTTAAATAGTTATTAAAGCAGGTTGAAAAGACTGTTAGAGGAAAAAGTTCTAAATGATGAACATGCTGATTCAATTAAATTTTCAGATTAAAAAAATATTTTGGAGGAGAAGCACATTACAAACTTTTTTTTCTTCACTATGGATGGGGTTTCAGATGTTCTTTCAAAGCTCACAGGCAGACACAGACACTAAGATGGCATTGCAGCCATGTCTAGGCCAGGCCACGGTAACTCCTGGTGGATATTCATTAAGCTACCTCAGGGGTGAAAGCCAGGTCTGCAGTAAGAGCTCACCAACGTGTCCTTACAAATTGTTTCCTGGGCTGTATGAGGTTGCACAGAGCACCCAGTTCCAAGTTTACGTAACAGCTCATGCAGGAGTATCTCCTCTGAAAACACAATTCCAGATACAATTTCTATTTGAGATAGATATATAAATAAAATTTCAAAAATAATATCTTCTTTCAACTATTTAAATATTTCACTGCTTATACTTTCATTAGGATTTGAAATGAGAGTAAAGATCATTGAAACAGTAGTAGGGTTTTTTTTTGTTGTTTGTTTGGTTTTTTTTAAACCAGGTCCATCAGAGAAGAAATAAAGATGAACTGCCTATATGCAGCAAATTTGCAAAGTAAATTCTGAGAATAGAGTACAATTTGTAGACATTTTGTGTTAACCTTCCACACAAAGTACCTCATAGTGTACAAAGAGCAGAAATAACCTACACAGCTCTCATTTAGAAGCTATTCAAAGAGCAAAGTGCAATTATTTGAAAAAGCAATTTAAAAGTTTCCCTCTAAGAATCTCATCCACAGATACTGGTAAGAGACAATATGTATGAGTACATATACTGAGATAAAAGACAGTTTTTCTCACATTGCAAGATGGGAGGAAGTTGAAAATGAGAAGTATTTTGTGTAGCAACAGCATGAGAATAGTATTATTGTTCACATACTTCTTTTTAAAAAATCATCAAAAGGCTTTGCTGTTTTTCTGAAGACCAACTAATTTACACCAGGAAAAGAAACAAATATTGACCTTATTGTCTGAAAATTGGTAGTACAAGCATGTTTCAACTAACTTCTTTAACTAATGGAAATGTTTCAAGCCACATGAAGAATACAGCACATATGAATTAAGACGTGTACTAAGAACAATGAGAAAAGAGGCACTGAAAGATAAGACATTGTTTAATGGGTTGTGTAATCTGATAGTTCATGTCATGTGATCTAGAAACTGGATTTTGCAAGGTTAAGATATCAGTATAAGAATGCAGAACAAAATGAATATTATAAATAGTCTCTAATGATGACACCCACAATGAACAGCTAAATGTAACTTTCAAGGAAGGAGCTCTTAGGAGCTCCCCTTCACTACAGAATCTCAGCTGAACCCCCAAGGGAAATCTTTTCCAGCAGCAATGAATTTCTGAAGTACACATCTGCACTTTGTGCAGACACAGGATAGGAAGAACAGATTGCTAGAAACGCAGAAGACCATTTTGCTGAAAGTGATGAGGTTTCCCAAAGCCAACTGGAACAGTTTAGAATATCTGAAGACTTATCTGGTAGGAGATCTGTTTTGCATACATAGTTCAATATCAATTAGCCCAAATGGGCTTTGGACACTTGCATAATTCAGAACTTAAATCCAGGCTTTGCCCTATTCAGAACAGACATCTGAGGCAGGCACAGCTATGTCTCATCTGAACAAATCGGCCACCAATTATTTTGTAGTGGGAATGAGAGGCAAATAAATACCTTTAGAGCAAAAAATTCCTTTTGTGACCTTAGAAGTTTTCTGTAGAAAAGTTCGGTTCCAACAAACTGGCATCTCCCAGTAACAGACAAAGAAACCTCCCGCCTGCCCCCTAGCCCAATCATTTAATGTGAAAATGTTATGAACAGAAGAGTAAGTAAATGCTAATGCTTAGCCTCAGGTCTTGATCAGCTCAGACTTGGACACGAGATGACAATTTGTCCTAGAAAGTGAAACATTTCTGAAGTTGTATGACTCATCCTGCACAGCTGGCAGTCTCAAACACAGAATTAACTAACATGAGAAGGCTTTCAGAGTTGATTTCATCATGTTATCATTTTCTGTGGTTACATCTCATCCTTTTCCCCTTCTTTTCCATTTAGGTTATAGCCTTTCAGAATGGAAAATGGAGTTCTTTTATAAGAAAACACAAGCATGTTTGTTTTCCTGTAGAACGAAGAAATAATAGCAATAATATTGATGTGAGTTAGATTTGTCCATTATCTACTTATAAGTTACATGGCTATTAGTTCTTATATACAACCAGGTTGTCCCTTAAAATAAAACAAGGTTAAGAGATAATAAAAACCATAATTAACTGAAGTCAAAAGCCAAGATACTAGGTCCCTTATAGCCAACAACTGAGCCTCACCAGCCCTCCTCATCATTGGTCTTACGGTCCGTACTAAGAAGTTAGGAACTGTATAAAAAAGCAAGTTTATAGCTAGCTAAGATGTTTTCAGTGAAGAAACAAATTGTTTAGCAGTATCTAAACCCACCTGCTCCAGTAGCTGGAGCATTTGGTAGTCACCATGTGGGAAACAGATCAGCCTTGCCAATCTCTCACACCCTCCTTGCCCACACATGGCCACAACACAAGTATCACTCAGTTTTGCTCTACTACGTCATTTTTCCACCCCAGTAACATTTCTGTATTCTCCAATAGTTCCTGTGACCTGTGTGTTTCCTTCACTGATCTACATCAGTGAACTCCATAGCATGAATATCTTAGCATCATGTTTAATTTGATGACAGTTTTGACTAGAAATCTGAAAGATTGAATTTCACATCACAGCGGAGACCAAGCATGTGAGGGTTGTTTGCAAGAAAAACAGGATATGGAACAAAACTAGATTTTGGCAAAACAAATTAGTTAAAAAAAAAAAAAAAGACAACTAGGACAATTTGAGTTAGGGGATCGCTAAACCTATCAGTAAATCTTTGAAGACTGTAAACTGTCTGAGAGATCCATATGCTGAAATTGATTTACTATTCCTTTATCCTCATCTCTTCCTTTCAATGCAGATATTGCTGCTTTGTGACTCAGTTTAAATTACAAGTTTCAACATGAGGATGACTCTGTACAAACAAATGAAGAATCTAAATCCACCTCCAACCATAGGATGGCATTTAGTTGTGCAGACCATATCCATGGTTCTTTCCTTAAAAAATTACAAATGTCCATGCTGGCTTCTCAGCATGTTGTCACAGCGCAAAGGACATGGTGAGGTCAGAGCTGAGGTCATGGCAGAGATAGGCTTGTCCTGCATCAGGAAAAGAGGGTTTTTAAAAAGTAGAGGTTGGTTTAAGATGGGGTGTGGAGGGAAGGGGAGAATCAGCCACCAATTCCTGCCAACCCTTGGAGTCAGAGTTCCAGGAGAGCAGGGGTGAGGGATCCTGCCATGAAAGAGCAGCCCCTTGCTACACCCCTCCCTCCCTCCCCAGCTCCCCCCATCCTGGCACCCCCCAGGCTCCCAAGAGATGCAGTAGGAAGAAGAACCATTTCTTTGCGCTCTCTCTCTCCCCACGACTCCTCTAGCTGTTTGCTACAATAAACATCTGCCTACTTTGTAGATACCCAGAGCTGGTCTTCCATCAAAGCACGTCTGTCCTGAGTAAAGGCTACACTGAAATACAAAAGCAGACTAAAAGGAAGATAGTATTCGTATTTATGTACACATGTATGACAGACTCATCCAGGCAGACTACATATAGTAAATGTCTATGTTGGGCCACAGTTGGCTCTTGCAGTATTTTCATAACTACTAATTGATACTTGTCAAAGATTAGATTGTTATGTGGGCTTAAAAAAAATTTAGGATTGACTGAAAATATATACCTGGGCAGAAAATTTCTCTATGAAATTAATAGTGCACCAGCACCATTAAGCTTTATTTCAACACAAAAGTAATAATTATGTCTACAACTCTCCATCCAACTTATTTTTCATATACTTCTTCCTATGTAGTTTCTTTGATTTAACAGGATTCAAGAGAAAAAAGAAGCAGCAGAAGAATCAGAGTAGCAAGATACATGGAAGAGCAAAAAGGAAGGGCAAAAAGGAAGGGCAAAAAATAATTTCATCTTCCCAGCCACTCATTGTCTCCTTGAGATCTGAAAACCTGACTATCATAGTGATGGCCTTATGGCAGAAGAGGCACAGAAAAGAAAAAAATGAAAGAGAAACTCACTTGCAGTATATATATTTTTGCCAATATGGTCTCATGTCCCCTATGGCCACAAACTCTCTCTTATCCAGATTAGAGGTTGCAAGGGAAGGAAATATCTCGTCTTTGTTCCTTGGTTTCTGCTGAACTTACCATTTCACATTTCCCTCCTATTCTCTGTCCTGGGGTTCCCAGAGGGCAACTATGGACCAGATGTGAACGAAGCAAGTCACAAATATGACCATAAATACTTCACCATGCAAATGCAATTTCTTTAGCCACATATAACAAAATGCTGTACATGTCAGACTGCTCATTCACACTATAGCTTGCAACTAATCAGCACTAATCAGAGTGATCAGATTCACGCTTGACTGAGTTTCCCAGATTTATACTGCAAAGGACTTGGATTTCGGCATTCAGAACAGAAGTATGTGTATGCTCATAAGCAGGGAATAGCAGCCACATGGGGCTCTTCGGAGAAAGAGCACTGAAAGTGTAAGGCGAACTTCAAAAAAAGAACAAATTGATTCCTGATGCCATCTTTTCCTCTTAAACTAGTGAGGATCCAGAAAATAAAGCAGCGCCACTCTTCATCACTTTCACATGATAAGTGGAACAACAACATGACATTACCTGATGTTACCATATATTCTACGTAAAAATTATTTGCTCTTGATAAATCTCTTGTAAGGCTTTGATCTTCAGGTCTCATGAGTCATATTACAGAGGAATTTACTGTATTTAATTTAGCAATATTTTGAAAAGGTCTACCACATTAATTTCTCTCTGCACCCCTATGAAGGGAGATCTCTAAATGAAGGAAGCAGAAACCAGTGAACTCTGTGTATGATCTAACTGCATACAATTATTCGGTCAATATTAAAAAAAAAATCAAAATAGAAGGAAACAATTTAAATTGCATTGCTTTAAGCAGCTATCAGATACAAAAGATACATTATTAGAGTTTTTAAAGGTTTTGGTTTTGAGTTAAGCATTGATTGAGGAAATAGTTGAAAACAATGAATGGCCCAGAGACTAGGAGTATTTAGTAACCTTCACACATGGTTTTTTTGCTTTAGAAATCTATTAGAAGGCTCAGTCTGAGATCACCCTCTTTCACCTCTATCCTAATTAGTTATTCATCTCATCTACCTGTACTAACCTAAAATTTGGGCATTTCATCTAAATACACTTTGTAGTTAACAGAAAAAATGGTGTTGAAAGACAACTGATCACCACTTCTGTGTTGTCTGTGAGAGCTGAGCTAAAAAAACTGACTCAGACAGGATGGTCATATTTTTGTCAGTCAGCTAGGTGAGACGAGTCTCAAGTTTTCTGTCTTCCTTTAAAAAAATAAAAGTGCATGACTAGTTTGGGAGAGTTCAGTGGTGCAAATACTGTGTATAAACTTGGACAAATTCTCTGGAAAGGAAACTAGTAATGCTACCCATCAAGTACTACCTGCCAACTACTCATAATTTCAGTATGTTAAACACTGGAGCTGGCTGAAGACTAAGGTTTGTGAAGAATCTCTACATTTGTGAAGAAGGAGGAATGTTGCACTTTCCTGGGAAGTGAAGGTAAGACTTCAGGATTCTCCATTTTAAAAACTCACTAGAAATATCCCAGACCTATATATGGTTTAATATCCTGTAACTGGTATTTATTTAGATATAATGTGTTAATTTAGATCGTCTTCCTGATATGCCTTGGGTGATTCTTACATCTTCACTGAGCCATGAAAAATACAAAATTGCCAATCTTTCTTCAAAAAGTTCAGAAGATACTACTGAACATGTGAACTGCATATTGCACTTATGTAAATCTTCATGAGAAGTGTTAATGGAGCTCTTAGCTGTACTTAAGTAGAAGCAAATCTATCAAACATTTTCAATTAGATGTACAAGTTACAGTTTCAGAGCTGTTCAACACCACCACAACTGACCATTTATATTCTTCTACAAGTTGCTACACAAAGGAAGATGACACACTACATTTTTCATTTTGAGAATGTGAATTTGATATTTCTTCTGCTTTGAGGTGGAAAAAAACCCCAAAGAACGAGAACCAGAATAAATGTCAAGTTTCAAAAGTAAATTACATCATAGGTACATAGCTCTTTTAGGTTAAGCAGAGTTTTCTTTTTTATCTTTCACTCTTACTAGTGATCAAATACAAAAGTGAAAACAGTTATTTTAATACAGAAAAGCAGAGCTTTCTGTTGTAAAACCTTTATCCATAGTGAAATTTTCGCTTTCAGCATTTCTTTTTTAATTTAGATCCTGAAGCCACAGATTAATTTAACCTTCAGCAAATTAGCAACTTCCAATGGGAAAACAGCCTGCTGGAAATACAGATGCTTTTCAGTACTGACCAAACTGGTCATCATTGCCATGGACACAAGTTACTAATTTCCTAAGGAAAACTGTCAATGATCTAATGCAATTGCTAAAGGATTTACAGAAGGACAGGAGTGAGGCACAATGAGACATGATGAGAATAGGACACATCCCTCCCATGCACACTTAGGCCCCAGGGGAAACTGGCAGCAGACAGTCAGGCAAAAGCAAAAGAAATCAGGTGAATAACTTCAAGGTTGCCAGGAGACTACCCAGATACACTGCCTGTTTGGTAACTCACTAACAAATGGAGGTTAATTAGGAAAAGCAGGTGTTTTTTCCACATTGAAGCCACCCAATTGATATCATGCTGACCCAAACCCAAGGGAGCATTTGCTCTTCAAGAAAGAGACAATCCAGATCATCCTAAAAGCATACCCTGTACCCCATAGTCCCTGCACAGGTCCCACCAGCCTGATAAGCCACCTCCCAAAAACCTAGAGGATCACCTCTGCAGTCCTCAGCAGCATCTCCTGCATCATTCCCTCTCTGACCAGCACTGTACAACCAGGGCCACTGAATCACTTGGAGGCTCATTGAGGCAAGGGGTCACAGCTATACCAGCAGCCATGGATCATGGGAGAGGAAAGGCCACAAATCCTAAATACCAGTCTAGTAGCTTATGCCAGATATCACCTCCCAAAGAAATCCTCACCTCATATGCAGGTCAGTACGGTCCTAGACCCGTCCATCCACTCGTCAGACTGACAGCTGCCCTTGTCAAGCTGGTCACATAATCATATCTTAAAGTTCTGTGAGTGAAGTGTTAAAAGTAAGGAGGTCTCCTTTAATTTACAGATCTTTCATCATCAGAGATACCAAGAATCCCTCCTGGACCATCACAATTCAGCTCTGACAGCCCCTGGCAGAGACCTAGACTCATCTGAGTTAGCCACTAATAAAGTATCATCTGCTCTCACCTTCTCCACACTGCAGAACTGGCTCTATCTCTCCTCATATCAACTAAACCTGCTAATGATGCTCTACAAAAGATATCTGCCAATGACCCCTGGAGATATAAGCTAATGATATCTACTAACGAACTGCAATTGAACTGCACCTTCTGCTCATTAAAGGCCAAAGTCCACTAACTTTACTGCCCTTAGGTAGAGTCTTAATCTATCTGCTCTCCTTGGTATTAGCAGGATGACTTGCAGAAGAAAAGCAGTTTACATAAGAAGGTGGCAGAAGCAGCACCTGCAAGTTAAACAGAGGGTTAGCTTTTCCCACCTGTGGTGTTTTCAAGAGAGGAAAGGATGCTTTCCAGAAGTAAAAGATGATACTCTGATTAACCCAGGGCATGAGAGACCTCAGCTGAGTCTCTGCTTCATCACAGATGTCTTGTGAGACATGCCCCTCTTTGCATCAACTTAGATTGTCCAACTGAGAATATCTTGTCGAAAAAGTAGATGTTATTTTCTGAGCATGAGATACAATCAGCAATCAATCTCTGAGCCAAAACATATGGCTAATGAAACCTAGGGCCTAGGATAGTGGACAATTGTTCTGGTAGAGCAGTTTTTTGTTAGCATTTAGTATGCTAAAGAGAACCCTTACAAGCTATGGTGACAAAGTTTTTTAATCATTAGAAAGAGAATTTATAGAAAGAGATTGAAAGTGAGTAGAAAGTTGGGGAAAAGCCAATATATTACAGTCAAATAGGAAAACTATACAAAGGCTCTGTGATACCGCCATGATAAGGTGGGTTTCTTCCCAATCCAGGTGAGTTTCAGGATACCTCTTGTTAAATATCCTGTCTTTTGGCTCCTCAGTTATTATGTCTCTGGTGGATTTAACCTGTGGCTGTGGGTGCTCTTGGAGCAGGGCAAGGTGCCTGGGAGGTTATTTCCTCTGGAGTCATCATAGCTAAATTCAGCAGAGTCCATCAGACAGAGCCCTGAGCTAATGCCATCCGCAGTGTGGTCATTGTAGTAAACTAAAATCAAAGGCAATTTGTTAATACCATGGGAGATGTGGACACACCACCATTCCCTGTGCCTACTTTTGGCAGCATCAGCCTCGATGGTTTTGTGTGTCCAAGGGGACAGGCATCCTGGAGTAGAAGCCACTTAAAATGTCTATTAAATTAACAAGAGAGTAAGTTTGATCCCTCTGAACAAGGTATCCCCACTTGTGCTTTGCTAATGATCAGGTGTGCAAGGAAGAGTTTTATTCCCAATTGCTATTCAATTGAATGAAACCCACAGCATCCAAAACACCTGGAAATAGAGGGTTTTCTTGCACACAGCCTCTTTAGTCTAAGTTCTGCCATTTTCACTGAATTTAGCCTGTACTTTTCTGATACTGATAACTCAGGTGACCAAGACTTCTCCATAGCTTAGCTGTATAAATGAGAAAATGAGAACACAGGGGGCTCTACTCTCCAAAGACAGACATGGCTGGCCAACCACATATATAGGATATTAATATAGAGCGAGAAACAGTGATTCTTTCAAAATGTATAAGCAGGCAGGAGCGGCGAGGGGGGAAAGAAACCCAGAAAGCCCAGAAAACAGATATTTACTGTGCGTCCCTGCCACAAACATTCCAGCAGCCCTACCCTGGGATCCTAGCACCATTATACAGCTAATATTGCTTGATTACCCATGCACCACCACAGCTTCAGCCTCCCAAGAACTGAAATCGAGTTTTCTATTCTTAGCTCGTGGTAATTTAAGCTCATTATGGAGGTGCTTGTATTCCATGAGCACAAGAGATAAAGGAAGCAATATAACTTTAATGAACAGCTGAAATAGCAACCACAGCAGGCTCTGTAGGAAAAAAAATAAAAATCTTTTCTCAGATGTGGGCTTGATTTTTGTCCCACAGGTCTGAGTAGTTAGTGCTCTCTGTATGTTTTATGAAGATATTCACACACATATGCTTAACAGAAGCAAATATGATATGCTATTTAATAAGAGTAGGTACGTACTAGCCTTGGAGGTAGAACCACTCAAATTATGGAAAAGGAAGAAAGAAAAAGTGTTAACCTAGATCCAGGACAAATAACGATAAATCATTTAAAATAATACTCAGTTTAAGCTAGGTAGCCATAGAGGTTTCCTTTTTACATAAATAAATGTCTTACGTGTCTAATGATTCTCACTTAGACTGAAGAAAATGGATGGATGCAGATGTAACTGTCAGAAGCAGTAAGGGGAGGAATAAACGCAAAGTATTCTGGGTTCTTTCTGATAAATGTTTGCATGCCCCAGATTATTGATTGGGTGCTGCTTTTCTTTCACTGCTGTTCATTAAGGCTCTAATCAAATCATATGGTCAAATCCTGCAGCCCCCTTGGAGGCACTGGTTGTGCTTACTGAGCAAAGAGTTCAGAGAGAACGTGAGGTAGGCAGAAACCACAAGTTTGGATCTGTGGATTTAAGGAAATCTTCATCTTTCAGCAAGGATGGCTACTAAAGGACCACTTCACAAAAAATACCACATGGATGACTATCTACTTAAACCCAGGGCTCCTCCTACTTTCTACACTCCTGGTCTGAGGTACAGAAAAGCATTTACGTCCAGAGCTGAAAAGCAACACCCCGGAGGCAGCTGTGGAAGAGACCTGTCTTCTTCTCAGCTCTAAAACTTGCCCAATTATTTTGAATTCCTATCTCATAAAACAATCACACAAAAATGTTCAGAAGCTAGTGTAACTGGTTAGAATCTTGTATACTTTTAAATAAATTTGGAAACTGAATTTGATTCAGTAATTTCAAAACAGTGCAGTTCTTCATTAACTTATTTTTCCCTAACAAAACATTTTTTCTGTGTTTTTCACATGGTTTTCAATTTTCTTTTGGCACACACTCATCATTCCTTCCAATGAGGAAAAAGCAGAGGAAGGAAGACTGAGGAGAGAAAACATCTGCTCAGGATAAAGGGGAAAAATACCCCCAACACTTTGACTATTAAGTGTTTATGATTTCAAAATAAAGGGACTATTATGTTGAAAAAGATCCGTGTCTGAAAAGTTTCTGACATTGGTACATAATTAAAATTCAGAAAGTGTTTAAACATAATTATTGCCATGGGCCAGAATCTTCTCATAATAACTACCTATACCACACCTCTGCCTATCCCTGCACAGAGTCAAGGTTAAATTTATCTCAGAGGCATACTTTCCCCTTTGTGTTTGGGAAAAGGACTCCTACATGATTGTATATGGACACTTGATTTTTGTAGCAGCTGATAATTATCACAGCGCTAATTTGGAGTGCTTTTATTATCAACCTTATCCAACATTTAGGTTCACATCTTCAAAGTAGGCTGGATTTAAAAAAAAAAAAATCCAGTATTTTTCTGGACCAAAATATGCTAAAGGCAGTAAAGTTTCTGCATTTCTCTGAAAAGTTTTTTGTTCTTCCATTTGAAAGAGAAGAGAGGGAATATCTGAGGCAAGCATTCTCCACAATAACAAAAAGTTGTTTTTGAAATATCCTGCTCTGTGTTGGAAAAGTTATGATGGAGAGTTTTCTGCCAGCTTTTCTGGTCACCCAAATTCCTCATCTGTGCAGGGAATTTCATTGGTGTCAGTACAAATGAAGGCTTGAATCCACCAAGTCCTAGGTTAACACCTGAAGATGACATCTGAGGCTTTTTCAAAGAAGTGTCATTAACATTTTAGAAATGTGGGGTTTTTTCTGCCTGAATTGACACTGAAGATTCAGTTGGGGTGGGGATGGGAATAGCGTGGAAGCAGCTGGAAAATGATGACAGAATCCTGTTTATGAACTTATCGCTGTGACTTTAGCCAGTAAGACTACTCTTACAATCCATAGCACTGAGCATACTTTAAAGGCTTTCTGCCACTCTATGAAGTGAGACAATGAGATGAACCCATGAAAACAAATGTGTGGACAATCTTCTTTCATTACCTGATCTCTGAGAGACACGAGAAAATATTTCCACATAATAGAGGAGACATAAACCGAGTTCCCTGGCACATGACCTGGAGGTTGCTATGTTTGTCACCGGGTAGAGTTTTCCAGGGAGTTGTTGTGCAGCTGTTGCACCACAGAACTGGATCATAAAATATTGCCCCCCCCCGGCTCCGGCCCATTTATTTTCACGCTGGAGAAAAGTCAGAGGATGCCACCAAGAACCAGAGTGACCACCAGATTACAGTGCTTGGATTTTTTAACCTCCCAGGAGGACTTTTGTCATACCTACAGCAGAAATATAATCTTGAACACTTTACAAACACAGCAGCCAAAACCAGCAGCAGTTACAAGCCAGGAATCCAGGGATCAGAAGCAGCTGCAGGAACCTACCATGATTCTTGTGTATGGGTCCAAAAGAGAAATCTTAAGCTACTTTCTTTTCAGCAGGTTTTCTGATGAAAGGGCTCTACTCTAGTCTCAGGTGCAGTACAAGATCTGCTCAACATGACTGTACCCTTGTCTTTAAGTTTTCAGAGATATTGACCTCAAGGGTTATCCTATGTCCCTGAGACACAGTCAGACTCTGACTGGACAGTCAATTCAGTCAAACGTCATGAAGTCTTCTTCTTTGAACAGGAATGAAAGACCAGGCAGTTGGTTGATTTCTTTCTCCTTGGCTCAGAGACCTCATGCGAAGATGACCACAGTGATGAGAGTTTGCACTCAGATCACTCAGCCCGACACCTGAATCACTGTTTTCCTTTCGTCAGTTGAGTTCCCAGACTACTTTGCAGGTGTAAGTGGTGGATTGGCTACCCAGCCTGGTCCCTTTATTATCCCATTCCATATTTGCTCCCATGAATGGGGAGAAATCCAGATGCAAGTGAGAGTTGAATTCAAGTTCCTTTTAATGGCCCAGCTCACGCTCATGTGCCCAAGAAAGTTCACTGTTTTCTTTTGAGCATTAGTGTATCTGGTCCAAATTTCATGCCTCCCTTGTAAAACAACTTCACTTAGGGTAATCAGACTGCGTTTGCAAGCCATAAGAAAGGTCAGTGACACATATTTAAAAAGCTACCTCTGAATGTCTGGCTCCACAGTTCTATCTCTTGAAATTCCCTTCATGGTGTTCTATGGCTCCAATCAAACTCCCATTGATTTCCCCAGAAATTGGATCCTGCTTTCTGTGGTGCCTGCCAAAACAAAAAAGTAGAATGCAGTCAAATGCATGCATCAGGAGAGCTGCAATAAAACCTGTTTAGATGAAAATGTGGTTCTACTCTGAAGACTGTCTCTGTTAGTGCAGTTGTGCCTTTCCTTGGTTGACTCTTAACCATTTCCTTATCATCAGTGCCAAGTTTAATATTTTAAAATTTCGATTTTTTTTTTTTTATGAGCTACAGCCCTCTAGCATCAACCTGGGATTAGGACAGGAAGCATGGCCTTGTGGTTAAGACAATGGACTAGTATTCACTCTCATTTCTGCCACAAACACCCACCACTGACCTTTGGCAAGTTGCTAAGGGAGTGATTTTCAAAAGCACTGACTCTGCTTCCTAAGTTTTAAATGGAAGCAGAAATTTACATTATGGGAAGAAAGATAGGTCAGACCTAAGTGTCACAGAAAAAAACTGTTTACCTTCCTCATTTCCTTCCATTTAGTAGTATTAATCCTCCTTATCCCTCAAGTCCTTTACAACTGAAGTTCTTCAGCATGGAGAGACACTCCTACACCTACGCTGGGATCGTACAGTGCCTGGTCTAATAGAGCCTCAATCTTGATTGAGTCCTTTAGGATGATGTCAAGCTGGGACAGGAGCAAAGGTCCACCTTGACCTTCTGCTTCTGGCTTTGTCTGGCCAAGGCAGTTTAGACGTAGACATAATAAGGGAGCATGTTAAGAGTGCTCCTTCCCCAACTCCTTCTCCTGAACTTTTAATAGTTTGTTATTTAATAAGTTATTATAATCATCATAATAAAAGTTAACAAATAATTCAGTCTAATGCCAAAAATGCAATCTAGTTCACATGGTCCTGTCTATATCAGGAAGAAAAATCAAGTTTTTCATAACATGACTAAACACACATCCACAATTTGCCATGTATACACTTTAGAAATATATTGACAAGGTAATACAATCCAACTGTATCCTGCAGTACCACTAGTTTAAAATGTGTCCTTGGAAAAACACTTTTCTTTTTAGCAAATCCATTTTCTTCATTCCCTCTTTCCCAGTTTCATCTAGAAAGCTGTAAGGACTTTGGGGTGGTGACTGCCTTTCTGTTACTGTTCCTGTAAGGCTTCCCAGTGTGGTCCCTGGTCTTGAAAGGAGTTTCCAGATGCAATTGCAATGCAAACAAAGGGATGATTACTCTGAATATATTCTACGTAAAGCAATTATAGGAAAACCTTGTATCTAGAAGTATTCCTACTGGTCTGAGAGCACCATGGACACTAGAAAAAATGATTATGCCTCTGTTATAACCAGCTTGGAGGAAATCCATTACAAAAATTAGATGTCCTTTTCTGTTTTAAGTTTACCAAGAATTGGAGCTAAACACATGCCTTCTGAAGAAATCCCTTTCTCCCTCCAGCCATCACACTGAACTGAAATAAAACAGATGTGTTCAAATAAAAAAATCTGTTCTTACTTGTTATTTTTTTCCTTGCCCTTATTACGAACACATATGACTTGCACCAATACAGGTAAAAGCAAGGAATATTCTTCAGAAGTTTCCCATTTCTATACTCTGCCAATACCTGCTGTGATTCCATTCCTATAAATAATGGGTTTCTTGTGTTACATTGTCAGATCCCAGCTGCACAAAAGCCAAACTCAAAACTCGGACATTCTTAGAGACTTAAAAAAAAAACAACAAAAAACAACCCCCCTAAATACAAAACAAATATGTACAAATTCAGCTGGATATGAATATTTTCAAGATTTGTGGTCAATTAATGCTTATTGTATGAAGACAAAAATGTAGTCCTTAAAAAAGTACCAGTTTTGATATAGGAATATAAAGTATTGTTTAAAGTTTCATTCAAATATCCTTTCAGAAATAAGTTCTCAGGATGGGGTTTCATAGTTTCACCATTACATTAAGAAAAATAAGTTGTTTGTAGAACACTATGCAGTTCATAAGTTACCAGTTATAAACTAATCCTTGATATCCAGTCCAAATCCTAAGGGAGGCTTCAAGGCAGCCACTTCTTTTTGGCAATACAGTGATGAAAGATATATTGTTGAAAACCATAAAGCCTTGGGAAAAAATTTAGCAAACTATCTACACAGGAATGAAATGTTGAGAGCTTGGCTCATCAGCTGGAGTTTTCTGGAGAAGGAGGGGCTGCAAATATTTTTGCACAGGTTAGCTAAGCAGTCTTGAAAATAAAGGAAAATGCTATATGTGAATTATTAGAAAGGGTTTTTGTATGTTACAGAGGCCTACTTTCCAGGGATCTGCGGGTAAAGACTAGGAGTTAAACAAATATAAAGTATCCTTTTGTAAGTTGTTCATGGACATTATTACCATAAATGAAGTTTGCATTCAGAAAACATACAGGTAGGTATATATCTACAAATTCCCAGGAACTTCTGTTTATAAGAAGGGACCATCACTAGCATACTTTGCCATATACAAACAGCGTGTATGTGACACTGCACAAGCACCCATTGCCCCTTACTACGCCTGTCTAGGTGAACACAGAGGAATATTGCTCTTCCATAGCACAGAGAATAGCAGAAGATTGCACCAGAACCAGCTGCCCCTACCCACACTTCTTATCAAGGCAGAGCTCTGGCCAAAATAAAGCCTGCAAGATTTAGCGATGCAGCTAGACACCCCTTCCACATCAAGTGTAGGAGAAGTCAAGGCATTTTAATGAGAACATTTCAGTGTACATGGCTTCATCACGGGTCTTTTTATAAACCAGTAAAACTTACGCAGACATAAAGAACAGTAGTAAAACAAGGTTTCCTAAAACTTTTGTACTAGATGAAAAAGGCCTAATTGCCTTCTCTGATGCTAGGAAAGTAACTCCCTGAAAAAGCCTGTGACGCCCTTCACGTAGCCAAGGCCACAGAATTAGCAGTGCCTGAGTCATCCGGAGCCTCTCCTTTTCCCCAAACCTTTGTGCATCCGTTTACTTACTCGATAAACCCTTGGGACCAGCCCCTGTGGGCTATCCTGCATTGGAGGTGCAGCAGTGGTGTCTACACCCACTGCTGAGGACAGCCTGGCACACACTATTTGGATTTGATCTCCAGTGCAGCTTTCAGACACCAGTCTGCAAACACAGACCTCCATGCCTGAGCACGTCCCACCAGCAGACACAGAGCAGGCCTAAGGGTGGTCGGCTGAGCTCCGGGGACCTTGTTTTCAAGCAGAGCAGATCAAGCCAACATGCCTTTTGTAAAGACGTTCTCACTGTGGCTGGAGGCTTCCGGATGCTGCTATAATACAAATGGTCAGATAAACCGAGACTCACACCCAGGCTTTGAATACAAACATTGGAAGTGACACGACAATTTTGTCATGTTAACACCTCAGGCATCAGAAGAAAAGAACCCAAAATCCTGGAGCTGAGCAGTCCCCAAAGTTAGAGAACCTGGAGTCAGATCTGAAGTTTATGGCAGTGTGGGTTCTGTACACAACTTACTTGTACAAGATGATTTATTTTTAATTGCAGACTAATTCATGGAAAGACTTCAGAAAGCATTTAATATTTTTGGCAAAATCCTAGTCCCACTGAAGCCAATGACAAACCACCCATGACATCAATGGGACTATGCTTTAAGGCTTTGTTCCTCCCATCTCAATACAATAGCACTTGTGCCAATTGCAGTAACAACTTTTGGTTATTACTGAAAAGAGACGTTATTAACAGAAGAATCTTCTTAGTGCGTTCATCAAATGATTGTACTGAGGAAAGTCTGATATAATTCGGTGGCCACATCCTTCTGAACATGCACACAGTGGTAGCTGGAAACATATGTTTTTTATAAATTTCTCATTCAGAAACAAAGACTGACAGTAAAAACCAAAAGCTTTGATATTTATATAAATTGCTAAATGGTTGCACTGGAAAGTACATTTCAATTAATGTGTCACAGTGCATCACCATTGTTTTAAAGTTTGCTGACTTACCTGACTCTTTAGCTTTATGCAAGTAGTTTAGGTTTACTCTAAATCTGTGATACAGAAAACTGTTTGCTTCAGCGAGTCCTCTCCAACAAGTGGAGATTTTTTAGGTCAACTTATTTCACTCAGATACAGAACATGCAATAACATTAGTATTATTTCTACCCTGTTACTATTTCAAAGCTGTGCTGATATTCCCTCTTGGGTTTTATGTTAGCACTATATTCCAGTGAAGCCCTTTAGTGAGATTTTATATAGATTAACTGCTAACCAAACACAACTTTGCCCATTTGTGTGTCAGCTTTTTTGTTTCTTATGTACTCTGCTGCCGCCTCTAGGACAACATTGTAAAACTAGATTTTGTTCTCCGGCAAGCAGAGGTGAAAGTTACTTCTACACCTCAAACGGTGCTATAGGAGAAAAATGAGACAATTCTAGCTGTATTTTTTACTAATTTCGGAAAGTAAAGTGAAAAAGTGATAGCAAGTATTGTGTTCAGTTAAAGAAGAACAGGTCTTCCCAGCAAAGACACAATTGTCCTATTTTAATTCACTACCTTTTCTACATTTAGCTAATCTATCCAGCTCTTGGGTCTGTGGGCAAATAAGAAAAATCTCTTTAAAACTCACCTAACTTTCAATTTTTCCACAGATCCAAGAGTCAAGTAGATTAGCTTGTACAAATTCCACTTAAACATCAGAAATTACCTGCGAGCTGGAACCAGACAATGCACTTTGGTTCTAAACCTTTCGCTCTTCTAGGAATACATCAAAATGCATTCACCAGCTCACATCCCAAAGGGCACTTATATTCATGGAGAGATTACAGCGTATTTCCTGATATTGATTGTACTGCGTTGGGGGCTGGTAATCTCAAAGAGGAAGAATGGTTGTCCTTGAGCAAGAGGAAAACAGTGTGTGTCATCCCATGCTCCTGTCACCAGCCTGCACAGGTGACCTGGAGCAGATCTTGATGGGCAGAAATCAGTGGTTAACATGTGCCTTTGCCAGTGTATCTTTCCTGGCAGGTGTCAGTAATGCTAGTACTCAGGAGACCTAAGATAAAGAAAATTGGATAAACAGTCAGGGAAAGCTATAAAAGGTCAATTTGGACTTGGAATTAGCTAGCAGAGAGCTCATGCTACACATGTAATTCTCATTTCCCTGCAGTATTTAAATAAAATAACTACCAATCCTGAGAAAAGCCCCTTTCTGTTTGAGATTATCATCTCCATGGCCCCACTTGGCTGCTGAAGTGCTTCACTTGCTTGCTTGTCTGCTCTAGGCTAGTACAACACATTCAGAGCAATGTGACCTTTTTTGTCTGATTCCACAAACAAGAGGGATTTTACCTTCATATTATAGCACGTCATTGGCCAAATGTTATGCAAAATTGACTAAGAGGGAAAAGAAACACCTCTGCTTACTATTTTTTGGAGGAATCTTATTCAAAGATGTAAATCTGCTACATTCTGCTGGTGAGGCTGTACCTCGAGTACTATGTTCTGTTTTGGGCCCCTCACTACAAGAAAGACATTGAGCTGCTGGAGCGTGTCCAGAGAAGAGCGACAAAGCTGATGAAGGTCCTGGAGAAAAAGTCTTATGAGGAGCGGCTGAGGGAGCTGGGGTTGTTTAGTCTGGAGAAAAGGAGGCTGAGGGGAGACCTGATCACTCTCTACAGCTACCTGAAAGGAGGCTGTAGTGAGGTGGGGGTTGGTCTCTTCTCCCCAATAACTAGTGATAGGACAAGAGGAAACGGTCTCAAGTTGCACCAGGGAAGGTTCAGGTTGGATATTAGGAAGAACTTCTTCACTGTAAGAGTCGTTAGGCATTGGAACAGGCTCCCCAGGGAGGTGGTGGACTCACCGTTCCTGGAGGCGTTCAAAAAACGTTTAGATGTGGCGCTTCAAGACATGGTTTCGTGGGTTTAGTGGGCATGGTGGCATCGGGTATATGGTTGGACTTGATGATCTTTGAGGTCTCTTCCAACCATAATGATTCTATGATTCTCATTCAAGCTTGAATTGACATTTCAGTCTCCCTTCCCCCAAAGTCATAGCCAGCTACAGCAACTGGAAAATGTTATTACCATATTAAAACACTCTCGCAATATTAACTCCTCTGCAAAAAACCACCCACTAATTAGTAAAATTGACTGAAACGCAAAGACATGTATACACAGTTTCTTTCGCTTACTTGTGCTTAACTCTCCAGCCCTTTTGCCCTTCAGATGCTGATGTTTTCCTGACTCACATTCACCTTGTTGCCATCGGTGCTCCTTGCAGCCCCTGCGACCATCTGTCTGGACTTCCAAATCTACTCCAGCCTCCCAACTGTTGTTCATTAGGTGGTGAGATAAATATTTTTTTTTCTTTTAACTGTTGACCTTGCATGTTAGCTGACCTCCAATTAGGCTGTGACCAAAGCCTACTGAAATCTGTGAAAGGTATACCATGGTCTCCATTGGGGTTTGGATCAGTCTCTTACAGACCCACAAGGCCAATGTGCCTTGCCCATGTGGGCAACAAGTTAAAATATTGACCATTACACCTAAAATGAAGATCCTAGTGAATACAGTGAGTTTCGCTGTTGATTTTGGTTGGGCCAGAATCCCATTCTGCTCAACTTCCTACAGGCAAGCTGTGCATTTATTGTACAGAAAGTAGGATTACTGAGGCACTGCTGTAATCAGGATTTCCCCATGGAAAACAAATGGTTTATTGGATCCAACTTCCCTCAACATTAAAAACAGAAACATGTATAAATCATGTTAGCTGAAAATATGTGAAACACCTTCCAATCTTTTTTACTTCTTATCCAACAAATAGTTCCTATGTACTTTGGTCTTATTTGAGAAATGCTAAACCCCTTCATTTAAAACTAACTAAATAAATTGCAACCATCAGAGAATGATTATGGAAAGTTATGCCAGAACTCTGTGTCTTGCGGTCACTCCACAATAAGAGGTTGCTTATGGTGCTATGTTTTGTTTCCTTTTTTCATTATTATTTCAAAGGAGACAATTATTTCTGAAATCATATAGAAAAAGTTTGATTAAAATTATATTTATAAAAATTAGTATATTCCCAAATAATGATCCCATCTTAATAGAGGGGCAAGCAAGTCCATTTTGGTTTGGATGTTTTATTTATTTATTTTAAAACTAAGGATTCTTCCTTCAGAGTGTTCCCATTACACTAAATAGTGATATATGAGCAGTATGAAAAACGAAAGCTGGCAGAAGCAGTTGAAGAAAAAGAAATCTCCATAGGAGTCTGGATACAAAACTACAATTGCTGCAAGTGCTGAATGCAAACCATCATTCTTTTCAAATGCTAGCTTTTGAAAAATGCATACTTGAGAAGAACATCTTAAAATGCTTCACGCATGAAATATACATTTTCCCTTATTTAAAAATTATTAAAAAATCTAAGCTTTAGGTATCTTCTTACACTTTTACCTACTCATAAAAATTATTAGTATTACTCCATTTTTATGCAAAGACTTTAAAGAAACTTAATATTATAGCAGTGGAAATGCAGAGCAAGAAGAAAGTCACCTCTAATACTATTCCCAAATCTACCACAGGAAAGAGCAACCCAATGGTCTCTTTCAACATGCGAAGA
>NW_009602296.1:96093-97687 GCF_000690535.1 Cariama cristata | reverse complement strand
GAGGTATAACAAGCAGAGGAGGCAAACAGGAGCCAGGATTCTTTGGTCAGATTTTGTTCATTCATTTTTGAAAAGGGAATAGAAGCAACTTGTATCCCCTGGGTATTGCTAAAGACTTAATTATGGTTTTTCTTAATGATGCTTCAATTATACTTGCATGGAACGATAACTGCATATTGCCACACACACACAATTATTCATTTGTAGTCTAGTAACACATCCACTGTAGTCTTATCCTCTGAGAAATGATAGACCCCACCCTACAGAGATTACAAAAATAATAATAATTCATTATTGTTAAAAAGTAAGATAATCATATCTACCAGATGGGCAATTTATAGGAAGCTATTTGTTGCTTTCGTACAGGAATACTTTCATTTGTGCATACATAAAGGCTAGTTTGTGCAAAGTGCCAGTAGATGGAGCTAAAGAATACACACACATTTTCAGGTTTTGGGGGGTCAAGAGAAGAGAGACTGTTGCCTTCTGCTTTCTAATTTGTACCAAGATGCAAGTGCAGTTCAGATGCCATTGAAGCTGAACCTGAAATCTATCCCTAATTACACTGCCAAGTTTCGTCTTAGTTCCCAATTGCACCGGAGCATCAGCTCTGCCAGGAAGTAGTAAGTCACTGCACATCCTGCAAGGCTCCCTGATTCTTCATCCTTTCCTTGACTGTCATAGTCCTCTCCCACCTCCCATCCAGACATCTACTGCAAGGTAGGAACTGGGTACACAAACAGAGAAATATGATGTGGTAAACCTAGACTAAATGCAGACAGACCTGGGAGGGAGAGGGAAGGGTTGAGTCCAAGGGGGATGACATCTGCCACCATGGAGCCTTGCAGTATTCAGAAAGCCTGAATATCTATGGTATAATCCTGACTGCTTTGTTTGGGATTTGCTCAAAAAAAGCTCCAAGCAAGATCTGGGGGAAAAAAAAAAATCCTGAGAGAAACTTTTTGTTTTGATATAATACTTCAAAAACTTTATTTGAAAATTTTGTTCTTTCCAGCTAATTTTGTCAAGAGATCCTAGTTTGCTAACCATTGACAAATACCATGCACACCTAATGTTGCCCCATTCATTGGTGATGACCAGAAAGTTCATCTCTTCTTAGACATAAATATTCTGTGAAGCTTTTAGGTCAATGCACCTCAATAAATCAAGAAAACTGACACCTAATACATGAGTTTTAGAACTGTGCTGGGCAGTTCTCCTGTCCTCCCTTCCTTTGGGTGTTGCTATCTTTCTGCTCTCATAACATCCAAATTAGACAAAAAGCTATAGGTAATTCTTCAAAGGAGGAACATGAAGGGAAACCCCTGTCATTCAAAGGCAGTTTCCCATGTAGTTGAGATTTCTCCTTTGGTTTTAATTTTGTGCATATACTATTCATAAACAGAGAATACTTCTAGAAGAAAGCAAGGGGTGGCTGCTGAATTAAGATATTGTTCACTCACTGAATTCTTGCTTTACCAACACACGTGCATTCAAAATTATTTTAGAAGTAATTTGCTGAAACTCTTTATTTTTCACAGCTTTCAAGATCTGGCTCAACAAACATCTTCCAACAGAAGCTGTTACTTAAGGT
>NW_009602296.1:94401-96062 GCF_000690535.1 Cariama cristata | reverse complement strand
CAGCAGCTTTCCCTACTGCGATCAGCAACACACTTTAGATATTTTCCCTCAAGTCATCTTATATTATTTTCCCTTTGTCACAATAAGGGAAACTGAGTAGAGCAAGGAAGACAAACTTCTCCACATCTCAGACCACTGCTGGCACTGGGCACCAGAGTAGAGGCTGAACTAATGTTGGCACTGCAGAGCTTGGGGGTCTGGAGAGCCCCCTCGGTGCAGCTGGGAGCAGGCTGGAGCCAGGTCTCAAAGATGTGGCCCTGGAGTCACAGTTGCCTGAGGCTACTAAAAAGACAATGCTAATATTAATTTTTGCTTAGGTGATTTGCTTTACCTTTATGCCATCCTCTTGGAGAGAAATAAATGCATGCAAAATGCTTGCTCTTGTCCCCATGGTGAAGGTTTCTGTTCCTGGAGTCAGATTGTGGTCATGCACAAACTAAGTAGACAGCCAGCACAACTGAAAGGAAAGAAGTCAACATCTGCAGAGTGAGGAGTCTGAGGACGTGGTGTGGATGGTGAGGAGCATGCGAGGAAGCACACACAAACAGGTCTGATGGCAGTGAAGAACACTTCCTATCTACTGGCAGTGGATGCACGCTTCCTCCCTTCTCATTGTCCTTTATGTCTACCATAAGTGTCTGCCTGCTCAGCCACAAAAATTGTTTGTGTCTCACCTGGCAGCTAAATAAGGGCAAGAAGCTTAGGTGGAGCAATTTTTAACAGGCATTTTAAGACAGATTGCTGGAGCAGTTTGGGGGCAAAGTGTTTGCATGAAAGTTGCTGTTGCTGCTCCACATGCTGCTATCCGCTGACCCAGCTGAGAGCTCTTCACAGACTGCAAAACCCAAGAGTTTATGTACAGCTGTATAAATACATATAAACTTCAGTAGGCTTAAACCAGGCAATCAATGACTGCTGAAGGAGGAAGCGACAACTTTTTCCAAAGGCAGATCCTAGGCCATGGAGGTCTTTAAAGGTCAAAACCCAGTGTGAGAAAACCACAGACCCTTAGGACAGGGCTTTTGGAGCAACAGGGGCTAAAGGATGAGGAGACAGCAGAGTAAGGGCAGTACCTGTCTAATAAGTGGCATAACTCGCTCGCCTATTAGGATTGCAAACCAGTATCATTCCCACATTTTCCTCTTGGTACCAAAAATGAAAAGGAAAAGAATGGAAAAGAGAAGGTTGGGTCAGCAGTATCTTTTTTTTTTTTCCATGGAGATGTTCCTTGCATCCCTCTCCCTGGGAAGGTATATTAAGAAATGCTTTTCCTCTTGCTATAGTGCCTGCCTCAAAGTGATAATTAAGTGACATCCTGGTAACTGCTTATGAGTACAGAGGAAGATTTTGAATGCTGGCACATGGCGCACACTTTACTACGGCAATTGTGCAAGCTCAGATTTATTGGGACGGTTAGTCATATCAGTCCAAAGACTGTCACATCCCGTTTTCACTAGTGTCATGTAATTAATCTTCCCTTGACTTAGAGTCAGGCCTCATCATTCTAAATACCATAATAGATTTTTAAATGAGAACATTAATAACAAGGTCTGTCTATTATTTACCTTGGCTAGAGTAATGAAAGCCAAAAAGGAGATGGCTACTCCCAAGGGCAGGCGAGGAGAGGCGTAAGAAGGAAATGAAGGTTGCTGACCTTCCTG
>NW_009602296.1:81474-94370 GCF_000690535.1 Cariama cristata | reverse complement strand
GGAAAGAGGATGATTTGCAGAGCTTCAGCTCATCACTGAAAAAGAGGTTGTTGTTGTAATTTCTATTAAGTACTTTGGAGGCACTTCCATACAATGGTGATGAGGGCATAGGCATACTTAGATATCTCTATTAAACAATAAAAGCATAAAGGTATAATATGCCAGTGTCATTTAACCTAAAGATAACTATGTTGAACTGGAATTTTTTCTACCAGTAATTGGACTAAATTTTTTATTTAAATTTGACAATATAAAAATGCTTAGTGGATTCTTTGCAAATCAGTTCTAGTTTTTTGGTTGTATTACAAGAGTTTAAGCAAAAAGCCAGAGGTAACAATTTCATCTGAACAGACTTCAGAAAGCTGGGATAGTATAAGATACTTTCGATTCTGTGCCTGTAGCTTCACTCTTTCTGAGATGTATGTAAAATGCAGATATTTCTACAGATATGGGAACACAGTACACAAGGCAATGAAATTGTGACACTTCATTCACATACCAAATGAGAACAGAAGCAGTACAATATTAATGCAGCTTCATGACAATCACTGCGAAGAGAATAAGATGGTAGAAAAAACACAACCTTGTCTAAATTAAAGGGCTAAAACTGGAGTCTCATGCTACTTTTCTGCCTTTACACTCCATTAAAATGAAAGGGCTAATAAATGCATTTCAGAGTTCAGTCCCAATTATCCAAACAACACAGAAGACATGGAGTGAATGTAGATTATCATGATGGAATGGCAAGTGGAGAGGATCAGGCGCCTTCCACCAAAGATTTCATTCTTTGGTACTTTACTACCCTTTACTACCAAAGGTTATGTTATCCAGCTGGAAGCATAGGACCCAAGCCAGTTTTTTTCTTATGTTAGTGGGGGTTGGATTACCCTCCCTGTGAGTAAACACTAGGGGTGAAATCCTAGTGCAGAAGAAAGTTATAGGAAAAGTGGAGTCACACAAGGGTGAATATCCACAACTGTAAACTGAACTTGTCAGAAAAAGCAGAAATACTACTCAAAGGCCAAGGCCCATTGAAGGCAGGTGCCTGCAACACAAAAGAAAGCTATTCCTTGCTCCTGCATAACAGTTCAAAGGAAAATGTCTCTGAAAGACTGTAATAGAAATTGGCCACAAAGAGCTTACAGTGCAAATGCTGGAGTGGAGCAAAAATTTTGATAAATAGAGTTAAGCACAGCACACAAGGAAAAGCTCTGACTAAAGTCATCAGCAAGGAAGACCTGGGCGTACAGGCTGTGCAGTCATATTCAGAGACACCTGAAGTCACCAAACAGTATGGCAGGTTTGGAAAATGTTTGCAGGGCAATGTGCTGGTCTTGATTACTTTTTACAGGTGAATCTTCCAGACAAGGTAGAAAATACCTGTGTGTTTTGTCGTTGTACACACCCTTACAACTTCTCTATTTTTGTTTCGTTTTCATGCCATCTGTTTTAATAACAATGACAGCTGTACTACAGCTGGGAGAATCAGAAACGGTGACATAAAATATGGTCAGTCAGAATGACACACTTTACTTTTATTATTTCAAATGACAAATTTGATTTGAGAGCTTTTGGGGGATACTATTCTTAATTTATAACAAAAGAGGTTGAAATTGATGAATACCATCGATCATTGTATTCCAGAATGGCACCTTGAAATGTTAAAAGTATTAATCAAAAAAGATATACTATATCCAGAAACTGTAATGTGTTAGTATGACTTTTCTTCTAAAAGTTCATGGAATGGAATTCACCACAGGACAATACAGCTTTTGAGTAGAACTAAGATTTCTTGTCTCAAATTTTGTGTAATTTCCAAGTTATTTCTGTTTTGCCCTGTAACTTGCTAACAGCAATTAACAAGGCCAGATTTTCATAGTCTTATCATCATCATTATATCCCTTTCTATAGCATATTTTCTCTGATGATTCCTAGAGCACTTTGTAAATTAAAAAGTGGTATAGTCAAGCATGCTGTCTGTTCATGACAACCGCAAAAGGAAAGGGTCATCTTGCTGAAACCAGTTATTTGGTTTCATGTCTGCTGACCAGCATGAAGAAGAACCCGTGAAACAGACTAAAGAAAATGAACACAAAATAGTCAGGACAGGGCTGTCTAGCACTAATATTTGATTACCTCAGGCCCAGTATGGATAGGAGATATTGATAGGAAGAGTGAAATTTACTGTCATCTTCTTTTAAAAGCACCCAAATACGCTTGCTAATCTCGGATAACTATAAGAGATAGACATACCTCAAGGGACACAAGCTGTCCTAAGGAATTTCCAGTCTAAATAGACATGACAGTCAGAGAGTAAGAAAGGAGAATTATCATATCCAGTCATAGATAAGGATTTGAAGCACCTACAGATTATGTGCAGTCAGGCTCATGCTTAGCACTGGAGGGAGATTAGGGGTATTTTAGATCCCTTGTGTGCCACGTGTCCCTGTGTCACACGTGGTGACGCCCCTGTGGGCGATACCCATCTCTGTCCACTATACAGAGTGAGCCTGTGGCAGATCTGAGAAAATAATCCATCTTCCAAGTCCAAAGCACTGAATGGAGCCACAGCAAAGCAAAAAAAAAAAAAAAAAGTCCCCTGTTTGTATGATCCCGCTCCTCCTATAACAAATATTCACTATGCCTTTAGCTGCTACAGGAGACACAGCTCAGAGACTAAGAGGAGAAAAGTACACCACTTGTGACTGCAGTAACATTACTAGCACTCCTCCAGTTCTTCCAAAACCTATAAGGAGTGGCGGGTCCTCCTGTACCGCTTTTTTCGTGCTCAAAGGCCCAGTGAAATCAGTAGCAAATACCATCAGGTTGCAGGACCGGATCATGCGCTTTGAATGGTTCCTGAACAGAATTGTCCTCAGTGGGACTAGCTACTCATTTCTTTTCACTATAAAAAATGGGGTTTAAAGCACCCTGAAAGCACACTGTACATATACATAAACACACAAGGCTCTGTCCTTCAAGACTAACATCCCCCCAAAAGTGTGTATCAAATATCTACAACCTTGAAGACACTCAGTATTGTACAACAGTACAATGTTTCATTCTTGCATGCCTATTTCTTATTACTCTTCACAAAAGCTATTGCACTCTATTCTTTGGGCTTCTTCAGCAGAAAAAGTGGGTGGCATACCCCAGAGCAAGAAGCAGGAGTGGACCTGTAATAGTGATTTAATGAATGCCAAAAATGATCCCTTGCCTATGTGAGCTAATTTACCGTGCCAGCAAGAACAGGAGTGACTGTAGCAGTGGTACAGCTCTGAGAGTGCAAAAGTGATCTTTTTGCCAAATTCCCCAAAGAGAAAAGAGTCACTCTGTTTAACGGATCATGATAAGTCACAATTGTCATTACTGCATTTCAGGGCAACATGCTTTATTTAGCTCTTTAACCTTGGCCTGTTTGTTATCAGCACAGTGGAGAATAGTTTGTATTCATTAGGAGACTTGTTTATTTTGTAACATAATCCTTTTCCTTGTTAACATGAAAGCACAGAGCATGAAGCACTGGAAGGACAGTTCATCTAGGTCTGCAATGTTGTTCCATAAAAAATGTCTCTTGATAAATGATTACCAGGATTAGATTTTATGGGCTAGATTCATAAGAAATTTCAGTCTTGTTCCCATATGTTTCTTACCTAATAGGAAACATGCAAAAGATACTTAAAAGTGCAGTTCCCAGTCATTCATTAAGTGCTCCCCTCCTCTCATATTTCTGGGTAGTATAAGACATTTTTGTATCTTTTGTGGATTTACTCATCTTGGAAGAATTTGTTTTAAGCATGTCAACTTTTTCCTGTAATTTGAAACCAGATTTTTACCTGCATTCTCTAAGGATCATTTAAAAAAACAAAAACAAAACACATTTTTGCTCTTTTCTCATCTTGCTCATACGCAGCTCCAGGAAAGACTTCAGCAGGTAAAAGGGATAGAAATGACACTGGAACAGGTGGCTGCTGTTCAACTGCACCAAAGTCTTGCATTTCCACAAGTGGTTTGTGATTCCTGCTACCATCCTTAGGCCCTCAGGTCACCAGCAGAGAGAAAAAGAGAAAGCCCACACAAGTTTGATGCTCCTCCCAAAAATCCGGCTTCTCTGAGCCTCAAGGTAGGCTGCAAGAAGTGGAAGTATGCAAAAAGTTTCTAGTCATCTTGAAAATTTATATTTAGATTACTTCTTCAGTCTGTCCTTGACCAGACACATTTATCAAGTAAGTGGAAAATGTCTCTTTAGATAAACTAGTTATAATACCAATACAGAACGTCAGAAGAACTGCCTTTCAGGAGCATTGCACCGGCTAGTGCTTGGGATCAGGTCAATGAAGGAATGTTAACTCTTAGCAATACAGATATGTGATCATGGGGGTTTAATACAGCTTCTAAGACAGAGTACTCAATTTCATTGTTAAGTGCTCAAATGTCTTTTTAAACTGATACTGCCCCACATTTGCATTAACCTAAAAGAGAAATTGATGTTTTTTCTGCCACTTTCTTGACGTGGTTCTTTAAAGGTAGAAGAAGCAGACCAAGTATGGCCATTCTGCACCTCAGGAAGGTTTTTTTTCTGTGTGGGCTATGAGCTTTACTCTCCTTCCTTCCCTCTTACCCATGCAGAGGAGATAGTACATTTATATTTCAACATCTTTCCTGTGTTTGGAGATTAGCAGACACTTGTCCTCTGAGCAGAAGTAAGGACAGACGAAGAACCCATGCACACAGGCTGCTGAGCACATTTTACATGCAATAAGAAACAAGTATGTTTGCTCTTTGTGTGTGAAAAAAAAATCTGCAATGTTCATATTAAAGCTGAACTTTTGAACCTGAAGTGCTCATGTTAGGAATATCTTGTTCACCTATTCCTCTCCTGGAATGTTTTCCATAAAGTTTTATGATGGAACACATAGTAAACAGAAACAATCTTCATCATTCACAATCATTTAATCTTGCTCACAGCACACAGTTCACCCCTGCTGCACGCTGGATTTTGGGTTTCTCTCCTCTCCCCTGCGTTGGAGAGATGCATTTAGGTAGGCTTTGATGTGCTTGGACTTCTGCTTTTAAAAGAGGCAAGGGAAATGCACCTGAAACAAAGTAATTTCTGTTTCTGCAACAAAAATATCTCATGTATAGTCAGGTTCTTAAGTCTTTTTCAAAAGAGAAGTAGGATTCAACTTACAGGTTTAAGTGGTGGGTTTTTTATGTTAAAGAAACAATGATGTAGCTCTTTGTGTTCTAGGTCAACATGTATAGCTCACGCTACAAGGTCACTAGGTGAACTTCCTAAAAGCTGGTTGGATTAAACTGAGTACGGAGTTGGTGGTTCACTGCACAACGGACTGTTTTCACGACAGAAAGAGGCTATGCGAGACCAAAAGCTCATTTCAACCATTCTTCTACATAAAAAACACCCTGATTCCAGCAGGATTTGGGTTCCACGGGAGGAGTCATCTTAAGCTACAACCACACTTAAAGATCTCTGGAAATGCCTTGTGGGTACTCTTTGTGCTTCTGGAAACCCAATGCCATTGAGAGACTTCACAAGCTGTCGTTCTTTAATGGAGGGCATAACTGCGGTTGATGGAGGGCTAGCAGGCCCAAAGGGTGGTTGAAGCACAGTAGCTTCTGTAGCTGGTGGCCCCACAAGAGAGTATTGTCTCTCGCCTAAGCGTTTGCCTGCTGCTGACTCCTGACACTGGACAGAGACCCATTTACAAGGAGCGCTGGCCCCATGCCAGAGGCTGTCTAAAGGCTGAAGCACACATCTCTGGGACACTAGCAAGATGCTTTAACCATGCTGCCTCAGGAGCAAGCAAGCTATTTTTCACAGAGCATCCTACACTTTCCTCTGGGACAAAAGGAGACATGGTCCTTAAGAGGAGTGATTTATGCTCTGCACATAAACAGCTACAGTAAAAACCTGGCTTTCTGCTAGGATGGCACCCACTCCTGAATTTATCCAAGTCCAGTATTGTTTCCATTCGATAAACCTCTAGGTTTGGCATAATTTAACAAAGAACAACTTCAGAGTGAAAATTCACTTTGCGTTAGAACTTGGCATGTGCACTGTTATGCCTAGGAGCCAATTTCCCTTTTCTCCATATGTATTTTAATAGGGTTGATCTGTTTTCCAGCAACAGGGATCTAAATGGGTCAGTGTTTATTTATAAATCTGATATCTGCCCTTCTGCCTCTTCAATTAAAACTGTGTTTGTTCCAGGATCACAGCTTTTTTTCAGAGTGGCCACAAATTCACAGCTATTCTTAATTCCACCACTTCACAAGGACTTAAGCTTTTTTTTTTTTTTTTGAGCTACAATGCACCTGAATGTCACAGTGGTATATCTACAACGAAAAAAAAAAAAAAAAGATTGTGTTACACTTTTGAAAGAGTAAGGTACTGTGGATGTTTTGATATTCTATTGATTTCTGGATGAAAAAATATTTGAATTTAAAAGTCTCCTCTTCAAAATTACTTTTTGTGTCACAAAGTATGCCTGGCAATCATTAAGTATAAAATGAGAGAATTATTTAAGCCAGCAAGCTTGGCAAAACCTATAGAATCTTCTCTCTGTTATGATTCTGCCTATATTTAGCATTACAGACCACAGCATTTTTAAAAACAGCTTATTTTTCTCTGTATTTGGAAGTGTGTTCAAAACCAGCCATGTCAGAGTAGAGCTACATACTTTCCAGCATCTTTACTTTGTACATATGGTATAGTTCAACCACAGTTAGGCAGTTTAGGCAAGGTAAAACCAGTATTTTGGGGAAGGATCTGGCCAACTGACTGTATGCCAAGCAAGCAGGGAGCACCTGCAAAGGTCAGGGTTTCCAAGAGGTTTCAGGTTTACAGTGTATAGGTGCAGCAACATGGGTGGGAAGTTTGGTCCTCCCTGAAAGCACTGGCCTTGTACCACCAAGCCACCACTCAGAGCAGCATAGTCCTTGGCTTGAATTCAATATATGAATGAGCTCTTGTGAAAAAAACAAACAAACAAAAAATCAGTCCGGGTCACTCTCAATAGATAACATGAGCACACGACTGTCTAACTTCTCATAAGGACATTCAGAAAACCGGGACAAATACACAAAGTTATTGCTGGAATTGAATTACTGGCTCATTTAATGGCATTCTTCCCTCTAAGATAGTTTGTGCAACATGCAAGTACAAGGAAGGAGGTAATGAGATCACAGAATGATAATGCACATCAGATTAAGTGTGTGGTTAAGGGAAAATGCAGTATCCAAAAAGAAAATCAAACAAAATTCTGGGCTGCATGACAAAGGCAACAGCTCCTTTTCTTATACATGGATGAAGCTGCTTTTAGGTTATTGTGGATGACTTGAGGCCTGCCTGATACGGAGAGAATGATGAACCACTTCTATTAAACCTCAAGAACTACTTTCCTCAAGGTCTCATCAAGAAGATGAGAAAAATAAGTCCAAGTGTTTGAAATTTAAGAAAGTTTGGTCAAATCTTACCTCTTTTCTTAGTGCTCCTCTCTCCTTCCCTTGGGACTCAACAACATCTTGTGCTAGGCACTTCCAATATGGCAATCACAGAGATCACATATTGTGAGAAAATATAAGATGTAGGGTTTAGAAATCCCCTATATTGCAATTCCCAAATTCCTCAAAAGTTAAGAGAGGTATTAACAACCGATAGCATTGATGTGAAGGCTGAGTTCAACGTGGAAACTTCAACCACCATCTCTAGATTCAACTACTGTTATGGAGGCACAAAGTCTACCTCCAGAACAAATTTGTTTAAAAAAGTAAAAAGAGAGAGAAATTTTCCTCTGAAATACCTGAAATATTTGTTTCTTGAAGCAAGGAGAGGAAGGAAAAAGAAAGGAGTTGGGGAGCACCTTTTTGTAATAAAGCATTGCAATATGAGCCAAGCCAGAGCTGCCCATAGCCTTCCGCGTGTTATAGCTTGGTGTCCCTCCCACCTCTATCTCTTCAGTAAGCCACCTTCCCGAGAGACCCCACAGTGCCTATCATGTTAGGTCAAAAGAAAAAATATTGATAATAATGGCCCATAAAGAGCACAGGGGCATGAAGCATCCAAACCACATCTGCTTCAAAATACTACTATGGCTTTTACAGATGCCTCACTGTATCAAACTGCTTCCAACTCAGTATTTCAATTCAGCGCATGTAGAGATTTAGATGTGGGTCAGTTGGATTAGAAATGATACATTTTATAAGATTACCTCCAACTGAAAATTAAAAATACAAAATGCTGAAAGTTTTCCACTAGCTAAAATTATCAATTTTGCAAAAGCTGAGTGTTACCAAAAGGTTTTTGAGGACTTGTCAGTCATAAAACAAAAGATCATATAACCATACCAACAAAGAAGTTCAAGATGCAATTATTAGGGCTGGTAACCTCTTCTTCACCCTTTGCCTACGTAAGGGGAAGATGAATGCCACTTACTGCTTTAAAGGGAGAGGTCAGGCTGTACTTGGCCTGAGAACGGAGCAATCAGGACAGTCTAGACTTTCATCTGCATTGAAAGTTGGAAGAAGAAAACAAAAACAATCAAGCTAAAGTAACATAACAGCTTGAAAGTCATGATGAGAAGACTGAAGATGAACAAACACTACAAAGCGCCTGTTCTTCCTTTGCTACAAGGCTCATTTCTGTTTTACTGGCTATCCCAGGTCCTCTTTTTCCCAGATCACTGCTTTTACTCCTTCTGCTGCTTTCCACTAATTTTGGCTGTGCAAAGCCCTATCAGCAAATTAGCATAAGTTGCCTTAAATTGAGGTGAAATAGCAGATCTTACTCTGTGCACAGACATACTACTAGTAAGTTTGACTTCAGCACTTTGCTAGAGTGCACCCTAAGAAAGGAAATGCAGGGCAAAACAGGAGGATTTTAACAGCCGTCTGTAGCCCCTGGATCTACTGTTCCCCAGTAGTTTCTCCAAGAAACAACCACCTGGTGTGATGTGTGTCTCCAGAGCCAAATACCAAGAGAAGCCATGTGGCTGCACAGCTCTCCCGGCCAGGTAGTGAATCTCCAGCATTGTACTCGCTTGTTGAAACTGGGATAGTTCAGTGGAGAATAGGAATCCACAAGGACATAATCTTGCTGACCTGGTCCCAGCTCCTCCTACTCACAACCTGCTCTGGGGACATTTTTACGTTGACAGTGTCTGTACTTGTTTTCATTTGACTGCCATAATCTCCTCCCCAGCGGATAAGCTATGGCACAAGGGAAATGAATTTTTCCTGCATATGGCTGTCTGACACTAAGACACAGATGTTTGAGTAGTTGGGGTTCCCTCCACCTTTCCTTTTCCCCCTCTCATCTCCCCCTTATTTTGTAACCTTGCATTAATTTGGCTAGAGCTCACTTTGTGTAACCGCGTGGAACATGTGGCTTAACAGTGGTAGCAGGTGAGTGCAGCTGTCATTTCAGAACATGACAATTCACTCTTACAATATGAAATAAAAATAAAAAATAAATTAAAAAAAACTCAACCCCAAAACACCTGGCATCACCCAAGGCATGGTCCCATACATGAAGTCCAGATAACACTCTGTGGGTAGTTGCTGTCAAACCGCGCTCCCTGCCTCCAACCATCAGGTATGAAGAAGGTGAGATGTCATCTAACAGAATCGTTTCATAAATCTGTTCTATCATTTCTGGTGGTGGCTTTGCTGGCAGGAGGTGGGTGGGGGAGTTGTTCTGCTTATTTTATTTTTCAGTGTTCATGCAGCTTTTTGCTCTTTTTACATAGCCAATAAATTGACCTTTTGACTTCTGCTGTTATTCTGCAACAAATGAAGTGCAAAATTTCTCTTGGCGGGCAGTCACTTTGGATTTTCCAATATCTATTAGCACTCCAGAATTTCAGAACAGTCTCACACCGGTTAGTTTAGCATATGCTAAGCAAAATTTTCCTGCATTGCGTTTTTTTGCCTATCATTTGTCATCTGCAGAGCAAGAAAGAAACAACTCCTAAAAACAACAGTATATTCTGTATAGAGAGCAGTATTGCTAAAAATACATGGCAATAAGGAAATGCAGTATAGTCTGGTAGTCTGGGCTGTGATCTCTCCAATTCTAATGCTGACTTCACCAGCCCCTCCTGCAACCCTCGGTTATCTGAGAAACCCAGTGAAAGCTGTGAGGAGGCTCACCTGAACAGGGAACTGGCACCTGCTTGCACCCCAGGATATGCATTTGAACTGATACTTCTCCGAGTGTGCTCAGGGAGAACCCGACATGCTCAGCTCCTGAGGAGGAAAAAAAAAAAAAAGGCTTTTTGCATTTCCTAATTCCCACTTGCTTTAGCTACAAACAGGCTAAGCTGCAGTGCTGAAGGGGTGCTCCCAAGGTCCAGAGAGAGTGAAGACATCCCAGCTCTAGAGTTAGGGGAGGCATCACAGAGTCCTTCAGGAGTTCCCCCAAGGACATTGCACTCCTCCACCACTCCGTGGAGAGCTAAATCTGTTTGTCACAGGCCAGAAGTTTGTCTCCATTCCCAATATGTAAAGTAAGGATAATACTATTTATCCCATGGGGGAGTTCTGAGGGCTTAGGTAATGTGTATACATGGCTTTCGAAATATAATCCATTCCAAGGTCAGCCCTTCATTTGTCTTATGGAGCTGCGTTGGCACGTATGCACGCACGTTTCAGAGGGAGTTACCAGGTCACCCCAGAGGTGGCCATCCCCTCACCAAAAGCCACTCCGTTATCAGCTAATAATCGGAAGGGGCAGAGGCAATCAGATCGGTTACGCTAGCGCAATAACATGCATTTGATGAATAGCTGTGTACCGCGCAACATCATCCATCCTAGCCTATTAGAGCAGAGAGAAAAGCAGTGAATTAGCTTCATGCTGAAAATGAATGGTTGGTCCGGGCGCCCTGATAAGGTGAGACGCACATCCTGGTGATTAGCTGGGTCGGTACTAAAGAACATTAGGAATTCACTTCTGCTGCTCTGATTGGTAATTAAGTGACTCGTCTACTGGCCGACAGTCCTGTATGCTTCCCCAGGCAGTTGTTAGTTCTTCGAAAACCACTCCTGACAAAATGAGGTTTGCCCTTGGTACACAGATAATGAGACTCAGCTTGACAGGTGTGGCGCGATTAGAGCGTCGCTACATGCGGCTCTTTCTGCTATAGCCACTCCGCAGTAAACACACTCATTACAACCCGCTGGTCCCTGGAGGCAAAGCATGTTTGACATTATAAATTGGCTTTTCTGTATAAGGAGTCAAATAGATGAAAAGGTTTATCAAGCTGAAATAATTAATTTTGCCTGAATTCGCTGACAGTTCAGTTCTCCCGCAAAAGACCATTTTAAGGGTTTGGTTTCTTCTTCTTTTTTTTTTTTTTTTTTTTGAATTTCAAAGTTCAAAAGACATAATAGTGGTAAAAGTGGAGCTTTTTAGTAAATTATAATTAAAGGGAATTTAATTAATTTAGACCTGAGAAAAGGGTGTGTGTGGGGGGGAACTCCTATCTTTGTCTATACAGAGGTCTAGATGGTAGAACATATCATGGCTTAATAATGCATTAATTTTAATCTAATCAAAACATAATAAAAGAGGTAATTATGTTTAAAAATTATCATGCTCCAATATTGGTATATTTAAACACTTAATACTTACACTGCTTCCAGTTAGCAAAAGTTGTAATTGTTGCACTCAAATTTAGCTTATTTAATGATAGGGCTTATATTCATGAGGTTAATTGAATAAATCATTGTAATAACTCATGGTGAAACTATGATTATCTATCAAGTTCTAATTTCACTTTCAAAAGGAAAAAAAAACCCTCAGAAGTTCTTTTTCTTGGTTTCTGTCCCCAAAAGGCAGTAGATATTCTCCTCAAAAAACTTGAAGCTAGCATTTGATTTAAAAAAAAGCAAATAATATTTCTCATCTACTTTTCAAGTTACACACTCTGCAATTTATTTAGCCTTTTCAAAGCATGCCAATGTCACTTAGCAAATGTTTTAAACCTTCCATATTAAAATATCCGGACAAATACTCTGTAATTATGCATATTTGGCCTGTTTACAAGCCCTTCTCTACTAATGAAAACATTCACCTTATAATTACAAAGGCATAAGATCTGAAATTTCAGAAAAGTACCCGTAATATGGAAGTAAAAAAAGAAATAGAAAACCCAGGAAGAGCAAGTGGGTCAGCAGTTGCTTCTACGTAATCGCTTTTTAATATATCTGCTGATGGACTCATTTGGAGATTTTAAAAGGACATCTTCACACCCATCTTTTAAAAATCCGTTTGACCCTTTCTCACAGACATGTGTGCATACTACCGGGCAAAGCAACGAAAAAAGTTCTCTAGTAAACCAGTTATTTTTGCTGAAGCCTCAGTGGCCCATAACCATCAGACCATTTCACTTCATATAGTGTGTGGACTGTTCCAAAACATTCAAAAGGTTTCAAAACAGCAACAAGGAATTTTTTTCTACATCTAAAGCAGACTCTCTACCATCAAACACTGCAGAGTTTGTTCAACAGTGTAATAATTCATCAACATCTGTTTATCTGTCCCAGTTAAACAGAGAAATTTAGGAAGCCTTGATTATTCCTCTAGCAGAGGCTGAGGATCCAGGAATAACACACAAGTGTCAACATGTCAATATATTTTTGTTGCCATCTGAGAATATTTGTAAATTTTAAAGTCTCTCCTATCTACATAAACGTATTTCTGAACAGACTGATGGGAATCTGGAAAACCAGTACTGTATCTGTAAAAGTGAAAGGCAACCCACCAGTCAGTTTTCATGGAGTCGGATACAACCCTGGTGGAGAAAGCAGCAGATGGGCTCCTGGTTGAGTTCATGGTGTGACCCACACATCTTTGTGGACCCATGGGCAGGAACAAA
>NW_009602296.1:74635-81443 GCF_000690535.1 Cariama cristata | reverse complement strand
AAAGATGGGAAAGCAGTGGGACCTGCTTTAAAAGTCACATCCAGAATAAGAAACCCAGAAGTTCTGTACAGTAACAAATTGTAATATTTACCAGCAACTTAGCATTTGGTTCCGGAAATGTCATCTTCCAAAAATGCAAACATCTGTGCACCCACAGTGGAGTAGTCAGCAAATGCATCCAAGGGATATGAAAATAAGACCATTCATCAACAGCGTCATTTTCTCCCTTTGCCACACTTAACGACACTTATCATATTTTATACTTGCATGTACTATATTAAACTTACTAATTGGCTACATAATAAAGCTCGGAGGATGCTATGTTTAAGTAACTGGGGAACTGAGAATTGGGAGAAAGGAACAGGAAGGATGGAGATGAGCTGATCTATGCTTATTGACCAAGTGTTTTGAACATTTTAGTTGGCGTTTTCCATAAGTATGTTTAATTCTTGCATCTTACAGAAATGAAATAATATACTAATTCTAAAAGTAATTTATTTGGGATTTGTAATGACTTATCTCACACTAAGAAATCCTGTCTTAAAAAGTCTGGCAAAAACTCACACACAACTAAAGCAAATACCCCAAAGCCATATAACACATTGTTCTGCTAATAGAATTAATGATTCTACATCTTATAATTCTTGATTTCAGCAATTTTGTTTGATAAAATTCTCCCACCGAGAATGATTCTGCTTCAATGTGGTCAGCAGGAGAATATCCTGGGGGAAAGCACATCTGCCCAGCACCTCCCTTTCATTCATTAACCCACCAGGGGCTAACGCTAATTAGATCAGGCTGCTCATTTTAAGCTGATAATTGATTTAAATAGGTTGCTCATTTAAAATAGAATAAAAACCTGCTAAACATTTGGTGCTTGGGTTTTTTTCATCTGCAACTTTCAATTGCTTGTGCAATGTAGCATAAAATGTAGAGGTCTCCCTTTGCTAAAAAGGCCATAAAATTAATTACAATGAGAATGAATTGTGCAGGGTGAGGGGGTGGAGGAAAACGAGTGCTGGAGTTAACTGGTGATGACTAACTAAGAATCAAAAGCAATGGAGCTTGTTACTTTTAAGCAGAATTTTTAAAGTAACTTGGATATCTGAATCACTCAGTTTTACAGACTCTTTTGTCCCATAAGAAAAGGAACAGTTTAGCACATTCAGAGATGTTTCATGCATTTTCTAAACTGCCGTTACTGGGTCCACACACATTATCTGCTAGAGATTTCCATTGTCTCTCTTCAGCTAATTAATATCTCAGCCTCTGTCCAAGTATGTAAATACAAAGTCTCCATTTTGTTATTAGGACAGTATCAAGCCTCAGTCAACATAAAAATATTCATTTGGTGAAATTGCACATAAAAACTTTATCTGTGTGTGTCCATAATTTACAACTTGTTTCTTCCAAATCTAAATAAGTCATTATCTTTTCAGTCAAGACTAACTACGTTTGCTTGTACAAGGCTCAGACTTCAGCCCGGGTTAACACCCAGCATTTGCTATTTAGCCTGCATAAGTGTCTAAATCGGCAAGCTAGCATGTACACTCACATAAGACAAAACAAGTGACAGCAGGTACAAGTAGGCTGAAATAGAAACGCCTGACAAAGCTGCAGATATTTTAAAGCAGGATTACCAGTGAACACAAATAAAAGTGACTGTGAGCTGCAGAGATTGTCAGCACTCTTATTTTATTTTTAATCCCACTTAATAAAGGCAAGTCCCTGCCACTCCATCTGCTACTGCTGCCCCATTTCTTGCTCCATTCAGGGATGTCGCCTCCATCCCAGTGGCACCGCATTTCCCCCCTTCTAAATCGCTTGCTTTCTCCTGTTTCCAACAAATTCACCCAGAAATTCAGACTTCGCAGTTCAGAAGGGTTCAAGGATTCTCTGACTTGAAAATCTATTCAAGAGCACTCACTAGTGGCTGAAAATCCGAACAGCGCCCTAACAGGCCATTCCTCAGCCTGTTTCCCTCATGTCTTTTTAAATCGTAGGGAAGACGGCAAGACAATAAACACCCTTTCGATAATTCTGTATTCAGGCGCCAGATCATTTTCTCAGTTAATGGTAAACATTATATACCAATAAGCAGTTTTTCAAGGCAACCAGTTGTGAAATACATTGAAAACAATACTAGTTTCTCAATCACTATCAAGGAATATTGAAGATAATTCAATTGCTTACATTTTACATGAATGTCTGAATTTCTCCATTCAGTTTTGAACAAAACACATGCTAATAAAGCAAGCTTGTTTTAAAGGAAGATGCTAATTTATTCCCTTGCATTTCAATTTGTCATTGAGCACATGCTTCTCGTGTTCTCTCGTTAGGTGCACTAATATATAAGCATGCAGCACATGAAAATGCATGTGGAAAATCAGTTTAATTGACAGTCTGCTGTAACAGGAGCACACAAATAGGGTGAACTTAATGACCATACCGTGGTAATACACCCGGTTTAGTTGCACTAAAATTTCCAGTGGCAGAAGGCATCTGAAAGCAGATAACCAGGGCAGCCAGGTGAAACTGTGGTGCCCAGAGAGGGTGATTTTTCAAACTTTCCCCATCACACCTCTCTAAATGGCAGTAACTTGTGTTGGTCACCTGTGAATGTGTGTGAGGACCGGCACTCTGTTACATTGGAGTGGGGATGGTCACCAGGAGCCAGGCATCCGGCACAGCGCAGGGCTCCTTGAGCAGGGGGGCTGCTGAGTGCTGCCTCGCCAAGGGTGATGGGCTCCTCTCTGAAGCACAATGCTGTAGAGGAACAGATTGCTGGCTAATATGGAAAGCTGCCTGTTTCCTAGATTAACGATGAGGTAATTTAGAATTTACATATGTGTGGAGAGGGACTGTTTTGATCCCAAGGTAATATATCTGTGGTATAATAACGCAGGCGATAGAGAAAAGGTGAAGCAAGGAGGCCAGATAAGAGGGAAGTGAAGTGCCTCTGGTGCTGGTGCCAAGGAGAGACCTAACAAAGCGCCGGGCCCAGCTCAGCGTTAAGTAGAGGCGTTGCTGGAACAACAGAGATGCGGCTGAGCCGGGGAAAGGCGAGTGCACAGCAAGGGACATTGCAAAGGTCAGTGAGGCAGTTTGCACAGCTGTGCATCCAAGTGGGCTCCTCTAGCCCCAAGTCCTTGCCCCTGACATTTCAGTAACTGAAAACCAGACTTTGCTACTACCTTTTCACTTGCCTCAACACCTTCAGGTACCACTGGGAGCTGAGAGGTTTTAGCCGAGTGAGGCTAAATGCACTTAACTCCCCCTTAGCCCTGTATTTCAGAAGCTTTTAACATGTTTGCTCCCATAGCAGCCGGTCAGGTGTGCTGCCTCAGATCTGAGCCCCGGAGAGGTAAAGGGATTTGCCTGCAGTTGCATGGGCAGTTGGCAGCAGAGCAGGGAATCGCTGCTGACCCCAGGCAAATGTTTGAGGACACAGTGTCCTCCCCAAGCATAGGACTGGGGTGGGAAACAGAGAAAACAGGCTCGCATTCATCCACCAAACCCTCAGTGATGAGGTGAGAGCTGATGGCAGAGAAGCGATCAGCTGCACAGTGAAAACACAGCATAATTCCTGAATCCTAGCATACAAAAAATATATCTATTTTTAATACTGGCAGTCCCACTTTGGCCTCTGTTTGATACATGAGTTTTGGGTCGGGGAGGAAGCTTGAAACTATCATAATCTCTCTTTTACATTCTGATTAAGATTTGTATCATGTATCCCATTTGGATTAGCAAAAACAATTACATTGTGAAATACAGTACAAAACCGCCCCATTCTTGTGCACCAGACATGACCTAAGTAGAAAGATAAGTAGCAGTAGCTTAAACCTGAGACACTTGTTCTTTCCCATTCAGAAAATCCTCACACGCCAACTTGCCAGCGTTAAATGTCATCTGCCACTATATGTCCAGAGATATATGTATAAGTGAAGGTCAGTGTATTTACACTAATGGCAAAAAAATGTGGCATCAAACTGAGTGCCGGAATAGCCAATCATTCAGTTCGTATCTCATCTCCTTTTATTTCATGCTTGTCCTTCTTTTTAAGCTGTCTACCCTAATTTTGCTCTCTACCTTTTCTCTTTGGTACATTTCAGTGTCTATATTTTTCCTTAGAATACTTTTCCTTAATGTATTTTTTAATTTTGCTGCAATTTCAAGCCTCTCTCTATGCATGCCTTCATCTTGAGAAGCAATTTCTTACTGCTTTCAAGTATCTCCAAAAAATAATTTTCTGTGCAACTTCTGTTTCCATCTCCTCTGCCCATTGTTCTTAGTCTCATTTGTAGTTATTTTTGCAGTTACTTAAAACAGCATCATCATAATAATATATATTTCTTCTCTCCTTCCATTTTCTGTTGATAACTAGATATCACTGTTATTTCCCTTTGTCATCTCCTGAAGACTATTTCTAAACAAAACTCCACTTCTCTTCAGTAGGGCTATACTCTCCTTTCTTGTTTTCCTTCTGCAGTGGTAGGACTGAAGGGGATACACTGCCCATTGTCTGGGGAGCTGATAAACCTTTCTTGTGCTTCCATGGGGGAATCATCCAGATTTCTAGGAAATCCAGTCATGTTTCTTTTATTTGGAAGTCCAGTGTATAATTTCTAATTTAAAACATCCGTCAGTAGTCCTCAAAAAAGGCTCCTGCCTGGATCGCTGCTGTAGTTATTGAGGTTCAGTTAGCAGAGAGTGCCAGAAACAGGGTTTACCACCAAATCCTCAAGGCAATTTCAGGCACAAATTCTGGAGAAGGTTGCCTCACTTACAGGCAGTAATCTCCCTTGCATAGAGGTCTGGTGTCTTCTTGAGAGAAGGCAGGAAGGTAAGGTGAGCACTGGGCATAGTTTTACTAACACTGCAGTTTGAGCAGACAGTAAGGGCTATGAGGATTTTTAAGTGCTACTCAGTCACAGTTCTTCGACTCAAGAGCACTTAAAGTGAATACCTAAAAGATTTTTCCTCTCTGTTTCCTCTTTCTCCAAAAATGAAGAGATTATAAGGAGTTCAACTTTCTGTTTGCCTGTTTGCTTTTTTTTACTTTTAATCCGAGGGGATTTTAATTACCCGTACTTTGGGGGCCAGCTCGGCAGAAACACACAACAGAAGCAGCATGCTTGCAAGTCGACTGTGCAACTGTTTCTTTTGTGGTGTGTTTTCTTTTGTATCGCTGTAGTCAGTAACTGCTCTGGATCCCGTTCTAGGACACAAGCCAAGAATGAGAAATAAGGCTGCAAGTGAAACAACAATTCACAACCACAGTATTGTTTGACTTGGAATACTCACCAGGGTAAATCCTACAACAGGAATACAAGATGCTTTAAGTAGCAGATGCTGATTTTAATCTTTCTGGTAGTTAGGAAGTCCACCTTGCAGAGCCACATGTGGCCCACAGAGCCACGAGGGACCTGGCAGAGGGATTTCTTCCTGGTTATGTCAGCAAGGAAATGACAGCAGGAGCAAGTGTTGGTAAGCACCCAAGGTGACCGGTAGAGCAAGTAGGATGCATATGAATATATGCTTTGTTAGAGAAAAGGACTATGCTACCAGTGAAAATAAGCAGCAGCAAGAGATTAAGAAGATGAATGGTCAAAATGGGGAAAAAATACCTGTGTTCTAGTCTGCTAGGAATTTTTAGCCAAAAAACATGACAGTCTTTGAACATACACACTGCATGAGAAGGAAAAGATAGAGTTTTTTGCTACGATTTAGAAACAAAAAAACACAGGTAAAGGAAAATACACACTAAGGTTTTGATTCTGCTTAAAGAGAAATAAAAACATTAAAAACTGCTGCAAAACTCCAACATCAAAGTAGGATAAGACAGAACAGACAGTAACCATCACAGTGCGATGAAATAGTATAAAGGTCTTAGAAACATGTATCCTAGATTTTAAAGGAAAATAGTGTAATACAAAGTAAACTCTTAAAGAAAACTCTTTAATTTTCTGATAATTGGTAAGGTTTATGATGAAGCTCTGAAATTATTTAGGAGACATTATGGTATGAAAATTGAATTTGGGAATGTAGCACAAATTACTGTACAGGAGGATAGAAACTCTCTAGTTTCCAGAGCAGTTGTTGTTTGAGCTGTTCAGAAAATGTTGACAAAAATTAAGCTTTGATGAAAAAGAAAACCTCTCTCAAAAGTGTTTGTGATTCCCTAATCCAGCCCACACTCCCAGTTCCCACCCATCTTTGAGAATGCTCTGGGTGGGATCCAAAGCCTGTGAAAGAAATGGACAGGATCCCACTGGCATTCAGCAGGTGGGACACAAATGCCAAGTCAGTGTCGGGATGTCTCTTGAAAGCCATATCTCTTGCTGCAGATCCCAAATATTACATCTAGGCCTGAAATAATCCTCTGTAAAAAAAGCTACAAAGGCTTTGGATATTTTATGGTCAAACTTGCTAGTGCAAACAAAATGACAAAGAGTAAATTTTTAACGATGGCAATTACAAAATGAAATTAGCCCAGACATATTCAATGGGAACGTTATGTACTATGCTGTCCAAGAAGGGAATGCAAATTTTACTATTCAGAAAGGCCCAGAACTATCAGCTCAAGCAGTGTTTGTACCCTGGCCCTGCGTCAGCTGCAGTTTTACCATGGGAGGGAGGCTGAAGATCTCCAAGCACAGCTCCGCGTGGCACGCACAGGTTCCCACATCACACGACACCTTTGCAGCTGTGTGCCCGTGCAGCCCACCTCTCCATTCAGCTGAGAGCAACATCCTTCCCCTTTGCTTCATGTGCAAACTAGAGCGTTCTACATGCACTGGCTCAT
>NW_009602296.1:72031-74604 GCF_000690535.1 Cariama cristata | reverse complement strand
TGTGTGCTCTTGCCCTTTTCCCCCCTGAAATTCGACATGAAGCAAAATAGAAAGAGCAATGGACAAGTCCTAGAGGAAAATGTTCCAATTGCAAACCCACTGTCACTGCCCACCAGAGCTAGAAAGGAAAGTGCCATGTATCTGCTCACATAACCTGTGCAGGTAACCCAGGCAGTTCTCTGGCACCTCCACAGCTATACTGTTTTCCAGAAGTAGCTGGTCTTTTGTCTCAGATGAAAATTATTTGTGTGAAAAGGACAAAATACAGACGATTCAATGTCATTAAGATAAACCAAAATTGTCACCAACAGAAACAGAATGCTACAGGCAAGGTTTACAGAAAATCATTCTCAAAAAAAGGTTAAAATTAGCTACTTTTTTACAAATTAAAAGGTTTACAACCAGGATAGTTCAGGAAATGAAATGCTTAGCAAGAGCAGAGCAGATCAAAGATTATGTTATAGAAAAACTTAAGAGCAGGTGTGATATCAGAAACATGTAACAGACATTCTAGGTTTTGAGATTCTTTTATTAGGCACAGGAAAAATGCACGCAAAGTAAAAATGCAGCCCGCAGAATGGGAACCACCTCAGGTTCTGTCACTTGTGTTACCTAAAAGGACTGCCATAGTGGTATTTTCTCTGATTATAGAATAAAGTTTCCCAGTCAAAACAGTCCGTAAGATTCACAAATTAATTTTATTTGTTTACTGACAATTTCTATCAAAACGAGATTTTTTTTGATGGATCGATATTTTCAAAGGGAAAATTGTTACCCTTGCTGAAAGAAACACCAAAACCCTGCAAATACAAATCTTTCAGCCAAAGTGGGTCAAATGGTTGAGTTTCCACCAAAGGCCTCAATTTTTAGCAACTACCTTTTTAAACAGCTTTATAACTCATGTCACGACATGCAGAATCACATTTTGGAGAAGGAGGTAGTCAACTTGCACAGCCTGCAGATTCACCTTTAGATACAACTTTCCTGGGTTGTGCCAGAAATAGGCCTGTAAGAGCTCTCTGTATCAGGCATGGATACCTAGCCAATGAAAAAGAGACTTCAATACTACGCTGACTTTATACCCTGGGCTTTGTGATTCTTTGACTGAACACCATCCCACATGTACAAAGCAGAGATACAAAGAAGAGTGAAACGCCAAGAAGGTGAAAAAATTTCTGTCATTTTAAAACAGCTGGTAAAATTTCTAATACTGTTTTCCTGCATGGTGACTTCCTAAACTAGATCCAATTTATAGCACTGGTTGTCCTCTGGGGAGGGAAAAAAAAAGCTTTTCATTTATACTTCTTTGTGTTCAGTGTTTCTCTGTGTTATATCTGGCTATGCAGACGGTCACTAGCAGTGCCAGCAACTGTCTGACAGTCCAGGATCTGGGCTAAGGAAAAATTTCAAATGGAGAAAATGCAAATCAACATCATCTACCATAATTAGATTTTTAACCAGCCTATGATCTAAAGCAAGGAGTCCCATAAGCTTTGGACAAAGCAAACGGTACAGATTTTCTGTCTCCTGGTTTGTCATGAGGTCCGATGGCATTTCTTCTGCCTGGATGAGGTTTTTTAAGTCTGTGCCCTATCTGGGTTCTCTGGTGTGTTGCAGCCACCCTGCAGCCATTCTCCCCACCAGTGCCTTCGTGGGGTATTTTTTCCCTATCATGCTCCACGTTTTCGGTGACCTTCATGGAAGATATATCGCCTCTCAGATTTAGTTAAAATGGGTCAGACTCAAAAACTGCTGGTGAAGAAATGGCATGCATGTACACAAGCAAATACACACATGAATATTTGTCTACAGCTTTTTGTTTTGTTTTGTTTTGTGAGGGATTGGCTTAAAATACTATCTAGGAAAATGAGATTTCCCTTCATCAGTCATAGTGAACATGTGTACTCCTATTTCATTCATAGTTCCAGGAAATAATAATAATTTTAGTAGTAGGAAAGTTAATCTGTCAGGATTATAGTATTCAAAATGAGCTGCAAGGAGAAGGAAAGAACCATAAATGATAAATACATGTAAACTAATTGCTGGTTTTATTTTATCAGGCCACAAAAATGTAAAATACTCAGCTCCAGGGATTCTAAATGGATTGAACAATATTTTTAAAAAGAAATCTTTCATTTGTTTTATTCCAGGATAATGAGTAAGTGCCCCCAGGATAGTCTTGAAAGGAGATAATGCATCTCAAGAGGTGATTTCCTTTTTCTGGCAACATATTCTAACTGTAAAAGTATTTAGATTAAGCAACTAGACTGACTGGCTGTCAATACTGCAAAGCAACTTTACAAAGCTACCTTAGTGGCACTGCTCAGCCGCAGCTATCTTTCAGTATTCAAAACCGTCAGGTATATTTCCTTCTCCTGTGAAAACACAATTTGCTCTTCCAGCTTCAGGTACAACATAGAGAGCAACCAACCCAGGCAGTAAGTTGCTCGGGAATCCAGAGATCTGTGCCCCTTGAAGTCTTGGCAGCTCACGGTGGTTTCCAGCACTCACTGCAGGGATGGTATGGGGCATCTGGACCATCACAAAAATACTAGTGATCTCACCCTTTCTGC
>NW_009602296.1:58562-72000 GCF_000690535.1 Cariama cristata | reverse complement strand
AGAGAACATCTAGTATTCATGGCAGATTGTCAGCAAGCTGAAGAATAATTATTTTTTTTCTTTCAGTTTAGGGTGTATAATGGAGTTAGGGGCTCAGAGCTTGCTGAGCATGAATGGGAGGTGGGCTTTCAGGGAACTCAGCAGAAGAGCTTAAGAAATTAGCTGAACTGACATGCAGCAGAGTTTTTACAATGTGAAAAAAAACAGAGGAATAGGATTATAAGAAAGGAGGACAGAAGCAGGCTCAGGGTGACTGAATGCTGATTCTGAGAAGGCATTGTTTTTAGGGCTTGAAAGACGAAATTTAGCTCAGGTGTTACTTCAGTGTCTAAATTAATACAGAAAAGACAAATTCAGAGGTTCAAAAGCCAGATATTGTAGTCCTTGGAACCTAAAATTTACACACAACAGTAGGGAGCCCAATTTTACAGGTCCATTTTACTTCTCAAATTTTTTCTTAAAACTTCTTTGTGCATGCACACATAGATGACCATGACTGGCTGGTATCTCTACTATTGTTAACACTTCCATACAATGAAGGGAACAAAAATGCAAAGCCAAATGGAGGAGGCAATATGAGCAAATGGATTAGAAAAAGAATTGGTGATTGACAGATATGAGTTTACATAAGGCTCTGCCTTGCTGAACGACGGCAAATTAAGCTCCCGCTGCTTTAGAGCGCCAGCTAAACTGGGTGGTGAGCCTTGAGGACTTCAGACAGGAATTTCTGACCAGCTGTGAAACCAGACATTGCTGCAGCTACTGCGAACTAGGAGCTTCAGCACTGACCTTCATCAAAGAACACTGCACAATAACCAAACAGACAGATGTTGCAGTCTCACCTTCACCCCCAGACCAAGGATGCTGTATTTCCCACTGAACTTTGAATCCCAGAGAGGCTCACCTGGCAGCAGGGTGGGCCATAACTGACATAGTCCCAGTCTTCTGTAAGGAGAGAGGTGAAAAGGGTACACTTGGGATAGCTGCACACTTGTGGGTGGTTCAGGTCGAGTGGTTATAGAGCTATTTCATATTGCCCCACTAAAGCCATGGAGTCTCCTACTTCTCCTGGCAGCCCCATTAAAAAGACAGGGAAAATGTTGGGGAACACACCTTGTTATGGGTTTAAAGACCTGGAGCGTTCGGTTCTCCCAAAGAGAGAACAAACCATTGACTTGGTCCACTGATTTGTAACACGGTAAGAAATACAGACATCTAGTACTGCAAAGTCATTATTGCTGCATATGGAATCCTCAGAGATATCTATGTCCCCCCAACATTTTGACTTCATTGTAAAGTCACAGAAAACTCTCTGTGGTGGCCAGTCCAAAACAGAAAAGTAAACCTGTTCCCTAAGGCTTAGGTGTGTTCGGATCTCTAAAAATAAAACTGTAAATGAGATTGTCAAAAAACTTGGGATCAAAATACTTTGCTGCTTTTATAGACATCAAAGGCCATTTGTTATATAATGAAATTCACAACTTAATTATAGTTACCTAGTACCTAGTATATATATATTATCTCTTTATATACAAATGCCCCTGCAAATACTCCTTTGCTAGTATGCCTCAGTTTCATTGAATGTGTTGATTTTTATAGCCTCCTTTTAAAATCACTAACCTCCAGGAGAGAGAAAACATACAAGTACCTAAAGAAATGTTGATTTATGAACTATAGTGGTCTTTATTTTTCTTGTAAACCTGGGTGGAAAATTGATCAGTTATAAGCCTGCTATAGATCTCGCAGGTTTGCAAGATATATTATTGTATTTCAAGATTATCTGATATTGCAAAAGATTTTTTTCTTTTCCTTTTTTCTATACCATGGTCATACATTTTCCTGTCTCCAATTTTTTTCTACTCTTGTTAGAGTTAGGGAAGCTATCAGAAAATAAAAATAAAGAGGAAGAAATCATCCTAGAGAAAGTAGCTTTGGGCCACCCCACGTTTTCTCAGTCCATCATAATGTGGGTTTTATTTCATACCCCACTGAGGTGGAATTTGCAGAATGTTTCTTGAATTACCATGAGGCACTCTTATAAGACAATTACTGTCTTTTTTCCCCCTTTTGCTTCACTCTGCTTTTGACAGCTGTTGGCGTTTATTATATAACCAATGGACCCGGCATTAATTTTCAGTGAAGAGCCCTTCTGTAGGATACAGATCAGTTAAACTGTAAAGTAAAATGTACAGACTAGGACTGCCCAAAAGTAGAATATCCATCTTGTAGAAAACAAAAATATTTCAAAATCTTTTGAAATCCAATTTTGGGCAGAAAGACAAAATACAAGATTTTAACCAAAAAGTTCTAAAAAATAATGTTTTGACAATGTTAGAATAAATAAGAAAATGCTGACCTTTTTATCAGAACAAAAATGTCATTTCAAAATGCAAACAGTTTTGATTAGTTCCAAATTCCAAGTCTGTTGCTCCAGCTTTTTCTGTTTGGGTAATATCAGGGAGATAGGGACCTCTTCATAATATTCCCCAAATGTCACCTATCTTGAGAATCTCCCAAATAATGAAGTTTATCAGTAAGGCACCATAATCAAACAGTAGTGCATATACCAAGATACATTATATTCTGGGTCACCTCTGTTTTTATTGTTTACTCATACTCTGTACAGATTCAGATTATATAAAAAATCTGGTGAGAATAAAGTTATGCAATTTTAAAAGGCACACTCAGTGCATTTTTGGAGGTTTGGAACATTCAGTTGTTCCAGATTCCCTAAAATATTTGGGTGCTCAGAGCGCGAACAAGCTGCTCTTTCTCTGACGGGATGGAGCTGAAACATCTGACCTTGTATTAGAGAATGAGCTCTGAACAACTGGTCTCCAACTCAGTAACACCAGTAGTGCCAGTCAGTCACAGTCTGGCTTTCAGCTCCTAAGTCTCGAGCTGAAGGGTAGATACGAATTATAAACTGTATTTTGGCAAAAGCAACAATCATCACTTTCATGATGCAGCTCTAAAGCTCTAGCAGCTCAGTTGTGACCATCAGCCAGCTATCTATCCAAATTTTCTGCATCTTTCTGGATCCTTTTCCATGTTCACTTTATGCCTTTGCTGAGATGCTGCTTCCCTTTTTATGTTGTACTTACAGCCCTTTCTAGGAGTAATTGTTTTTCTCTCACCCATGAATCAGGAGCTAACAGTAAGGGGAAAGTTCCTTCTGCTCTTTTCTAACTGGAAGGAGACCTTCTGGATGTGGGTCAGAATGCAAATGTACTGCTTCCTAAGCACCCCCCTATGAAGGGTCATATACTAATTATTTTGCAGATGTTGAATTTTGGTTTATTCCCCTGGAATCTCCATTGAGTGGCACCAACAAGATTTCTGGAAAACGAAGTTTCTTCATTGTTAACAGAGATGTTACAATGTAGACTGAAAAGCAGAGCTGTGGACTGAGACAGGAGGTTAGGACAAAAGCTTCGATTAATCCTCATATTAATCAAACCTAAAGATGTTCACCATTGATTTTGACATACATCTGAACCAACTCTTCAGATGTACCTGGAATGGCTATTCTGCATATGTTAGTCTTATCAGTCTCACTTTTTTTTTTTTTTTTGTACAGACAGTGATTTTCTTCAGGTCCCAAATTCATACCTCTCCTGGAGAAGTTACTGACCACTTACAGTTGGAAGGATACATAACAGAAGAAATCTCCTATGCTAAATTTTTATATTCCCATGTAAAGTCTAGGATGGTCACCTACTGCATGAGACACGAGGGGCCAGAGGGACCACCGGTCCAACCCAGCTGGTTCTAACATTCTTGTTGCAACCTTTCTATCAATAATATGGTAATTATGCACACTAAATAAAAAATGTCTTTGAAGAATTCCTTAATCAAGAACCTTACTGATACAGCCTCCTGCTAGAAACATTCTTCTCCTTGACGTGAGGAAGTTTGAGTGTATAACACCATGATTTGTTAGGTGGAAGAAGCTGTATGACAAAACACTTCAGAGATGCAATGCTTTTTGCCAAGCAGCTGAAACTGTTTTGTTGATAGATGTTCATGTCTCATACTATTAACACTGTCACACAGGTAAAGTTTGATCTCCTGACAAAACCTCTTGTGGCTGTCTCTTAATCTATTTGGTAATCAATATTAACACTGTCAAATGTCTCAAAACATTCCTTTTAGTTTCTTTGTTTCGGTATGTGCTATGTACACATACACATATTTCACTCCATATATTCATTCTGTATGTGTATATATTTTTCATTCCAAGCGATAACACACATTTTCTTTAGCAACTGCAACAACCTAGAATGCTACAGAAAGATGAACGCCCAGATAACCTGGCAAAGAGCACATTATTAAAGATTTGGAAAACAGGAGAGTCAGCTGCTTACATAAACCTGCAGTTCATACTGGCCTTCAGGCTCCATCAGGATCTCAAAGTACTCTGGCAGTTTTTTTTGCCATCCTAAGAATCTGTTTGGCTTCGTAACCTCCACTCTGCCTGACACCAGCAAGAATGGTCAGTGCTGGGTTTGCAACGGAAGATGGCCTACCCCTCTCATGTGTAAGCCTGTCACATCTCAGATATTTATGCAGACAAGTAATAAAAGATGCAGTTCTGTGATAAACAGTAGATGGTTTGCCTATTCCAGCTGTCTGATAATATTTAAAAGAAGCTGTGATGATGCATCAACCCAAATACTAGACTGTGCCCTCACACCTAATCACTGCACTCCAAATGGAAGTGGAGAAGACCTTTCCAGATTAATCACATCAGACACCTCGACTCCTTCACGGTGCAGCAGATTCCATTTTTTCTCTTAAACACATATTTCCTTAAGGCCATCAGAACTCCAAAGTTAAAAGAAAATTAGCATGAGCCTTGGCTTAACCGAAACCCAGAAGGATGGAACTGTTATTTCTTGGAGACCAAATGAGTGTAACTTTGCAAAGTTTGAGTTTTCACAAGCAGACAATGCATTTTAGTAATTTATCTTCTCAGAGGAGCATATTGTACCTTGAAGCAGAGCCTGAAAGGTTTTACCCTGTAGGGAACGCAGCTACAACAAAAGAAAACTGAAAGCCATTTGGCTGCTTGTGACCAACCCAGAGTTCGAATTGGCCAAATTCCACACATGAGCACAGAGAGAGACATATACACACAGCGGCTCCTACCAGCTCACAGTGCCAAATTGCAAACATATTTACAATCCTTTGAAAACACTTGGGTCCATTTTTGTGGGAACAACAAACACAAAATAATGAAAAAACAATATTTCTTTTAGGAAGCAAAGTGTCCTCTCTCCCACGTGCCCAGTAAAAGCAGTCATGTTGCATTTCCTGCTGTTGAGTTGAACAATACAAGCCATTAACACTTGTAGTTTCTTGTAAAGATTTATTTTTAATAAACATGCTAAAAAAAATAAGAACCCTTAGAGTTTTGTTATATATCATCTTTTCTGACTAAATCCAAGAAAAATTGCTCATACCTGACTCTGTGGGCAAACACTCTTCCTAATTTGAATTATACCTGTTCTTGCGAAGCTATTGTTTCAACATCAGAAAACTGGTTTACTCTTGAGTATGGATGAAAATTGCATTTAGCGGTGGCACAGAGTGAGATTTTGTACCTATGCTACGTGGTTATTAAACTTGTAATGACAAGAATCTCTCTTGACACTTAAAACTATTGTAAAGACCAAATTCATTTTTGTTGAAACTAACATCTCAAAATCACAACAGCATATTCATATATTCCACACATAATCATATGTTACATTTATACATAACCAGGCTTGAGGGCAGACCATTAGCTAGTGACATCGGTCAACACCATTGAAAATTTATACCACATTAGACTCTCTCTTTTACTGTTGTGCTGTGCTGCAATTTAGAATTTTCTGTTTGAAACTCTGTTTGAAGAGACTCCCACCATTCTGAAGCTCCAAGAGACCAGCTCCCTCCACTGCTGTAAATCAGCCCATAATAAACAATTTCGTCCTCAGAGGATAAGTCTCACATGATCCAATAATATTTCTAACAGCATCCAGAATCCCAGATTGAAAGTTGTTTTCATATCTGAAGTAGCAAATATTTCTGAAGGGAAGGTGCTGATCTAGCAAATAAAAGGAAGGAGACAATATTTTCCACTGAAATGTGGGGCAAAAAAGAAGGGAGGGAGAAGAGGGAGAAGGGTTATTCCCTGACACTGGGCAAACGTGGACTGCACGATGCCACTTACAATTCTGAAACACGAAGCAGAGCTGCAGTAAAATGACATTAGCAGCTTTCATATGATAATTCATACAGAAGAGAAGGTTGTTTCTGGGTGGAGCACTAGCCAGGACCAAGTTCACTGAACCTAGCACACCATTCAATCAACCATGGAAAAAACAATGGGGGATAGGGATGGGGGAGACTTTTACTTTGACTTGGTAGTGGACGTGAAGGCAGGGGGTGAGTATAGGGAGAGGAAAGTACGCAAAAGTGAGAATTCAAGAAAGATAAATATTTGAAATGTCTCTCAATGCACTTATATTATTTATAACAATAAAATAACAATCATTCCTGCATTGACATACAGGGTGGCAAATCAAGCAAATGCAGATTTATATGGTATGTGTAACATATGAAATAATGAAAGAAGATAGTGGCAGTCTGCCAAGTCTCCCTCTCCCCATTACCCCCCTCCCCAGTCATTGACTTTCAAAGAGGAAAAGATTTCATACAACAAAATCTGCCCTGACTTCCAGGAGACGCAATGAGAAAGGATTTACACCTAGTGGTATCTTCTAAACAATCCCAAATAAATTCAAGATTCAAGTAGTTCCTTGCAAGAAATAAGTCTCTCTATCTTGCTGGGACAGACATACAAGTTGGGATTTTCTTGCCTATGTCTTTTAGCTAGGGTTTTTCACCCCTTTTATTCGCTGTCTTTTGGCATCATGTTATTCTTATTTTAAAATAAAAGCTACAAAAAGCTATTCTATTTTCATGGAAATTGCCCAGCAGTAAGAATTTCAACCCATTTCCAGAAGAATAATCTTTGTGCTGGTCAGTTCAGCCAAGATAGTTTGCTGGTTTTCACACAGTAATTTACTAATTAATGACAAATTAAATAGTGTTCTATATGAAGATGACTTCAGAGGTGGTGCATGAAGTCTGAGATTCCTGGAATATCTCCAGACTGGCTACAGTCCATTTGCATGAAAATATGGTTGTTAAAACCGTGTTGAATTTTTTGTGCTACCCAGAACAAAATAAACCCTCCTGATGCATAAGCTTGTTTCCTTTAGTCATATAGATATTTACATTTGATTCAATACTCTTGGTGTGCCTTAAAACATGTTTGTAATTCAAAACCACAGAGATATCATATTAACACTTTGCTGCACTCTTTGGGAAAAATCATTCAGGCTGCTCTGAGAGATGTAAGCCATGCTATCAAAATGCATTGCTTTACAGCATGGCTTAATTTTGAAGGAGTGTGGGAATCATTCACAGTGCTGCGCTCCTCAGGGTTGCTCACCAGGGGCATCATTTCAGAGTTAGGCATTTTCAAGCACTCAGCATTGGTATAATATTAATCTCACTGAAATGAACAGGTAGTTTGTGCTTGACTTTAATGGGACCTCGCTGTGATACAAGGCTTATGAAAAAGCCCTTGAACTCCCATCGTGAGCTGCCCCTGAGGCCCACAAGGTCATTTCAGGATGCCTTGGCCTTTTCTCCAGCAGCATCAACCTCCCTTGAGCCTGGCCACACCAGTGGAGTCCGGTGTTTCTGGTACGGTGGGGGCACAAAGTGGCTTAAGAAGCTGCAAACCTTCTGCACCATGCAATCAGTCCCACATCAAAAATTCAGGCATCACCTAGCAGACATTGGATGTATGTCTGATGCATGTGTAGCAGCTTTTAACTTTGTAAGCTGATGCACACTGTATTCCCAGATTGGATTTACTAGAGTAGCCATCAGAAGACCTGGAATTATTATATTTGGACATCTGATGCTAGAAGGGACTGTGAGGCTGTAGGGTGGCAGAGAAGACACTGCAGTAGAACATTGTTTAGAGGAAAGAGGCATGGCTGAAGACCCTGTACCTGAACCATAGGTCGGGTACTTGTTCTAAAGCAATTTTGGTTGCATCTCAGCTGCTTTGTACCACTACAGTTTTCTACACAGTGTACAGAATCACAGAATGGTTGAGGTTGGAAGGGATCTCTGCGGGTCATCTTGTCCAACCCTCCTGCCTAAACCTGACTGCCCAGCACCAAGTCCATGCAGCTTTTAAGTATCTCCAGGGATGGAGACTCCAACAATCTCTCTGGGCAACCTGTGCCAGTGCTTGGTCACCCTCACAGTAAAAAAGTGTTTCCTGATGTTCAGAGGGAACCTCCTGCGTTCCAGTTTGTGCCCATTGCCCCTGGTCCTATCACTGGGCACCACTGACAAGAGCCTGGCTGTGTCCTCTTTGCACCCTCCCACCAGGTGTTTAGGTACGTTGGTAAGATCCCTCTGAGCCTTCTCTTCTCCAGGCTGAACAGTCCCAGCTCTCTCAGCCTTTCGTCATAGGAGAGATGCTCCAGTCCCTGCATCATCCTTGTGGCCCTTTGCTGGACTCTCTCCAGTATGTCCATGTCTCTCTTGTGCTGGGGAGCCCAGAACTGTACCCAGCACTCCAGGTGTGGCCTCACCAGTGCTGAGTAAATACATTAGGTGTTAAACAATTGGTACAGAATCACAGAATGGTTGAGGTTGGAAGGGATCTCTGCGGGTCATCTTGTCCAACCCTCCTGCCTAAACCTGACTGCCCAGCACCAAGTCCATGCAGCTTTTAAGTATCTCCAGGGATGGAGACTCCAACAATCTCTCTGGGCAACCTGTGCCAGTGCTTGGTCACCCTCACAGTAAAAAAGTGTTTCCTGATGTTCAGAGGGAACCTCCTGCGTTCCAGTTTGTGCCCATTGCCCCTGGTCCTATCACTGGGCACCACTGACAAGAGCCTGGCTGTGTCCTCTTTGCACCCTCCCACCAGGTGTTTAGGTACGTTGGTAAGATCCCTCTGAGCCTTCTCTTCTCCAGGCTGAACAGTCCCAGCTCTCTCAGCCTTTCGTCATAGGAGAGATGCTCCAGTCCCTGCATCATCCTTGTGGCCCTTTGCTGGACTCTCTCCAGTATGTCCATGTCTCTCTTGTGCTGGGGAGCCCAGAACTGTACCCAGCACTCCAGGTGTGGCCTCACCAGTGCTGAGTAAATACATTAGGTGTTAAACAATTGACCACAAGAGCCTATGTTTTCTCTAGTAGTAGACGGTGCAGTGTGCTGGGCTAATCTCCCCAGACTTGAGGAAATGTGCAATAAGGCAGGAAAGGTTCAGTTTTTAAAATAAATTGAATGTTTGATCACAAGTTAACATTCTGCAAAGCTGCATGCTGTTACTATGACAAGTTCTTAAAACTAGAGCTAGCTAATAAAAGAATTTTATTGATTGTCATGCCACATCAGGTCAGAAATTCATTTAGTGTTTTATTGCATTCCTAGCACCAGGTGTTTCAGAGGAAGGTGTGAAACTCCCATAACAGAATTATGCAATAACTTGCTTATGAGAGAATCTTCTTCCTAAGCCCAATGGTTAGCATTATTGTTCTTCTTCCTATATACAATCATCCTATTTGAAGTGGCTGCAGCTGTTCTTTTTTTCCACATATAACCAGTGAGTTCTGCAGTCTTTGTTATGTTGTTCTAATGTTGCCAATGTGCAATGAGTTCCACAAGTTAAAATAAGTACAAATGGTATTTCAATGGTGTTCTGCCCTTTTAAAAAAGATCTTCCTTTGATACCATTCATGACCACAAAAAAGTATCTATCCTGCACTAATCCTTGCTGAGTATTTTTCTTATGCCTCCTTCAGTGTTCCCCTCTCTAAATTCAAACTGCTTCACTAGCAATAAAGAGAGTAAATAAAATGAGTCATATCCTTGCAGACTTTTGCCTCTCTAGACATTCCTATGTCAGGTATGAACAGATCACAAATTATTTGAATTTATTTCTATGAAGAATTTAAGTAACTAATATACGCCCAGTGTTTTATTTAGAAGCTTTTAATCTAGCTAAGCAATACAGGTAACTCGAGATGTTTTCACAGTACCTAAAGAAGAATGGGCATGCATAAATCAATGAATAAGAAGTCAGGTTACAAAATCAAAATAAAATTTCTGCAACTATTCTTGAATGTCTACTAAAAAACAGCGCTTTCACAAACTTTCCTGACAGAAGCTCCCTTTCGAGAAAGCTAATGAAACTGAACCCAAAGCACATGGGAATACAATCAAGACAAATTTGTTTTCCAATTCCATTCAGTTGTTGTGGATTTTTTTTCTCCACTCTTCTACTTTCAGATTCCTCATCTGTTTTATGGGTTGCTACTACTTACTCTCCCTATAGTGAAAGATCAATACATTCATATTTTTAAAGTATTTTCAAATCTCTGAGTGAAAGGGGCAACTATATCAAATTCATTTTGTGTTTATAAAAAAGAAACTTAAAAGTTACTTCAGTGAAGGCTTCAAAATCCAGATCAATACAGATCTGAGAACTGAATATAGTGAATCCGAATATAGTGTTATGTATGTGTTACTCAGTTTGGCTCTAACCCAATAAAGCACTTAGACGTGTGCCTAGTTTTACACACTGTAAGTAGCGCCGTTGATCTCCGATGCGCTACTCAGCCCTAAGTGCTTCACTGGATTGGGGCTGTCTTGCAGTGGGGCAGAAAGGGAAATGTCACAACCATTAAGACATGCAGGAATCCAATTACATTTCTCTCCCAATACATCTACCTATAAACTCTCTGTTTATCACTCCATCTATATTTTCTTTAGTCGACAAGCAATGCTGTTTAATTTATCAGTTTCCATAAGGATGGGTGTTATGTGAGCATTCAGCAGCTGATATCCTTAAAATCAACCACTAAGTTTTTAAACGTAGGCCAGGAGAAACTATTTCAGAAATAAAAGCCAAAATATCTCTCTCTGAAGTAAATGAAAGTCAATGGTATTCATCTCACATTGAAAAATGTTATTCAGTCTAGGTAGGCACAGGGAGAGACTTTGCACAACAAAGCTTTCCAGTGCTACTGAAATACTACCTTTGGCTCTGTCTTCCTACAGGATAAGAACAAACAAGCAGTCATGTTTCATTAAGGATTTGAGAAATGCATCTCTGTCACATTTGGAAGACAAGTACAGACTAAATTAAGAGCTGACCTTACTGGGAAATACTTTTCATCAGTTTCATACTCATTTGGGTTTACCTCATGGTTGTCTTAAGTCATAGAAATACAGGAGCTCATGCTCCTCTGCCTGAATGTGTCAGGTACCACCTTGCAATACAGGGAGTTAGATTTCTGTATGGGCAGTAGCTCACATTTATTACATTGCTTCCCACAGGCCATGGATGAGTCTATATTAGTATTTTAGTTGGGACTAGGAACTTTAAAAGGAAGTTTCCTAACCGTACTGGCTTACCACATCTTAGTTCACAACACAGAGAAAACTCAGAGGGCACAAACAGGCTATTTTTTGGATGAAGTTGATGTGGGAGAAGCGCTCCAGAGGTCAGCTCATGCCCTCAAGGCACCAATGGGCTAAGACTGGACTTAGTCCAGTGGAAAAACCTCCAAAATGCAGACTGTGAATCCTTCATCCTCAGCACCAACAACATCTCTCTAGAGGTCTTTTGTTGCACTGCATTCCTCAACAGTGTAGGAGACAGTAGTAAGCCATAACTTACCAAGTAAGATAATTGCTATTCCACCAAAACATCAATTCTCAACTGAAAAGTAAAATCTGATCTCATTTCTGAATGATACAAAGCACCTGAGTGAACTATATTTCTGCTGCAGCAGAGCACAAGCGTGGAGATGCTTTAGGGAGCCTGCAGTAGCAGGCATGATGCACTGCGGTGAGACAAGCTGACTCACTTCTCGCAATGGTACCAGGGGCAGCATGGTTTCTTCTCCCTCTGGCAGCAGAAGGAGCAGTGACACTGAAGAGCACAAAGGAGATCACTCCAATTGGGCTTTTTTCTTACCTCTGTAAATTGAGGAGAAGTTAAGGATCAGAAGGCTTCATTCTTCTTTCATGCAGGTCTGAGAGAAGAATTTAGATTTTCAACCCAATGTCATTCTGTTCTCTTCTTTCCAGCTCCTGCACCTTGCCGTAGGGGAACTCCATTTCACACACATGGGTGGGATTCACGTTTGATCTTGTGTGACTAAATTTTTCTGGGCTTTGTGATACAGAAGGCTCCAGCATTGCAATCAAGTTCATAAAGGTGATCCTGGCCCACATGTCCTGATATAACATCAATCTGACTTCTGTAATTTCTGATCAGATCAGCCATCTGCCTGCACAGGGGCTATGTTCAACTCACAGGTCAAGGGAGTAGGCAAGTATGGTACGAGCCTGTCCCTATCCTCACCCCGTCATAAGACAACTCTTACTTTGATTTGCAAGTGTCACCTTCCTCCCATTTCCTCCCCTATGTTATATGCACATAAATACCACCTGCAGTACAGATTTCCAAGAAAATTGTTGGCTACATACTACTGAAATTTATTTAATTTCATTTCATGGATCTGTTTGGTGTACTGAAACCCTTTAAAGGGATGCTATAAGAAATTACCTTACCTCCCTGAAAGATCCCATGCTGTGCTTTGTGGAGTGATGCACCCTCGGTTTGGCTCCTCCTTGGTTCCACAAGAGCCTTAGAAACTCTGAAAAACAAAGCACAATTACCAAAACATTATGCTTTATTCAGTATTATTTTCATTTCTATTTACACAGAAGATTAATGCAAAGCTTTAGCACTTAAAATATTGTACCTCCACCAGAAGCTTTTCCTGCCTATCTTTTGTTTTCAATTGCATCATTAGGGTATGTTCACAATTGAGCCAAAACAAAGATTACACACACACACACACACACACACACCCCGCATGTAACATATAAAAATATTTACTTTACACTGTGAAATCAGAGCTCTGTTCAAATCCAAAAATTTAACCTGGGGATATTTGCAGTAGAAATGTGTCTTTTATAATTATCCCCTTGTGTTAGAACAATCCTAGTCAGTCCAGAATCAGTCTGGCTGCGGATTCCTCTCTCTCTCATGTGAGGCTGAGGGGAAAAGCAAAGATGAAAGCAAGGAAGAGGTTTTATTGTGCCTCTTGCAGTCCCTTCTTTCTCTGGCTAGAATATGATTAAAGATACCTCATGTAAACCGGGAATAGGTAACACTTCCTAGCAGCTATTTCAAATTCTGCCCTTGAGGATAATAATAAAAAAAATAAATCCTCATTCTTGCACAGCATTTTTCACCCACGGATTTCAAAGACATTTCTTGTCTCACTACTAGGGCACCCCACGCCTATTTGGAAAAGTTTTTCTCTCCTTGTTGCTG
>NW_009602296.1:42745-58531 GCF_000690535.1 Cariama cristata | reverse complement strand
GTCCACTCTGAAATGCCGGGGGGACATGGGGGGGGGGGGGGTTGCATGGCTTGATGTGATCAGAGAAGGTGCCAGGAGAGACCTTTTGCTATGCCAGAGCACATGGCACCTTGATGGTCGGGCTGTGGCAAAGCCTGGTGAAGCTGCCCCGAGGTGAGGGCATGCTGGAGCATCACAGCACCACGGTAAAGGGACTCTTTTTAGCTCAGAGGTGCTCCCTGGACCACTATTCTTACTCTGTTACAGCTACAGTGGTGACTACTGGAGTCTCCAAGGGAGAAATCTTTTCTTCATCATATTATAGTGCAATTCCTTTTTGATCTGTCTTCTTCACTTCTAAATCAATTCTCACTCAATGTATTCGTTTCTTTGTTTCACTAACTGATGGTTTTAAGGACTTTCAGTGTTGCAGAGTTAATAACTTTTCTGTAGCTTGACTTTTTCCATCAGTTCACATTTCCAAACCAATTAATTCCTCGTTGTTTTCCAATGGTTATTAAAAGGTAGAAAAATCCAGTTCAACCCAGTCTAGCGTCTGAGGGATGCATCTATATGCTAATTACTTTTCCAGTTTGCTAGCAGGAAACTGCATGATAGAAAGGACCATTTTCTAAAATTATCAAGGGCCAGACTTTTAAAGGTAGTTAGGTGCTTAAAGATGTATAAGTGCCTAGTGGGGTTGTTAGAAGTGCCTAGAGATTTAAATCCTATTGAAATCAGTGTGATTGAATTAGGGGACTGAATACCTTTAAAAGCCTAGCTCCACAAGATGCAAAAAGAAGGTTTAAAAAAACCCCGTAGTGTTTAAAAAAAATATTTAGTCATATAATGAGGAAGTTAAATATTTTAAAGAGTAGGGTGATTTTTTTTTTTCTTCAGTTAATTAAATTTTAGGTTAATCAGCAAGATTATTGAATTCATGGTGTATTCAGCCAAGTGACTTCATCTAACCAAAAAAACTGAAAACATTTCATTATTGCCATTTCCAAAAGATAAACTTTTTTCTGTTTTGTTTCTTAAACAATGCTTACATTAATTCTTAGAAAGGATAATAATCTGTGAGCTAAATAAAATGATATTGTTTTCCTCTTTCACCAGAAGAACTACAGAAAATGTGTTTTCAATTGAACTTCACCCAGTTGTATATATAGTTGATGTTTTTTTTCCCAGAGCTACGCTCCCACTGACTCATTTCTGTGTAAGAGGCTCCAAGGCTGAACTCACAGCCAGGCTTCTTGCCTGTTCATATTGCTTCATTTAAAAGTCACTCTCAGCACTTGCTCTGGCAGCTTCTATCTGTCCCATCTACTTCTGCAGCAATATCACCTGAGCAACATCAGACAGCTAAAAACCAGCTCGAGGTCCTTTTTCAGAAGGGCCTTGATAGCACAGAGGAGAAAGTGGCCTGAGCTCCAGCGGGCTCAGGTGAATTCAGGATTTGTACACAAAACACCGGATCTCAGGAGAAGACTGAAATACAGGTTACTCCCAACACCAGCTGACTATGTTTTTAGAAATAACTAGACTTTGAAGATTAATTCTCCCAGGTGCACAGAGAAGGATACATTTTCTTGCCTTGCTCTTAATGCCTTTGAAAACTGGGCAATGGATAAAGTTTGAAGACCATCTTTAAGGTCCCTTCCAACCAAACCATTCTGTGATTCTAAGAGTCTCCATAAGAGTTTTCAGAAGTAACACACAGCAGAGAGTCCAGAACCCCCAAAGGTGTAGGTGTTACATTAAACTGTAGATACCCAGATACTTTTTGGATCTTGTAGGAGAACAGAGTTTGGATAATTTTAGAAATGGTGAGCAAAGTGCAGGCTTGCTAGGGGTGGGATCATCTCTCAAAGAAGGTTGGTTGGAGTCACCTGAACAAGATCTCCTGCCATCTACTGCATGAAGAATATTAAAAGCATTTTAACACTTTAGGATAGACATCATTGTCATGATAGTAAAACAACGTTTATGGCCTTAACCTATGGTTTGATTTCATTCCAGGGCACAATGACCATGCATCTCTTAAGGCTATCATCTCATAGCCTGAGATGTGCAGCTGAGCAAAAACACAGGAAAAAATTTTTTTCAGAACAGTTGTTCACTGCTTGTTTAACTGATTTGTCCCTTAATCCACAGCTTTTATTTATATCTTCCCTAGAAATATTGCAAAATTGCTTAAGGACAGGATGGCTCAAGGTCTGGTAATGGGATTTTTAGCCTTTCACAGCCAGCTCATTTATCTGAGCATGGGTAGGTCTTCAGGTCAGTGAGTTGTTACCCGCTGACTCTTGTCCAGTGGCCTCTTGGAAAAAAATGAATGAGCAACTTTCACACAGGGAACAGTTGTCTACCCAAAAGTTATCTGCCAAATGGGGATAGTAACAGAAGAAAAAACATAGCTACACAACAGTAAAGCCAAAATTTCTTTATGAGCACAAAAAAGGATTTTTCCCTGACACTTCTGAATTATGCTGGTAAGGAGATTTGAGGAAGCCAGCACCATTCAGCCCATCTCTTCTGGGCAGAGATATATTTTACTGGTCCTACACTGAATCAGATTTTTGCTGGACTTGCTCGGTACTTTTTGTGGGCAATAGATTTGGAAAAAATAGGAATTCCCATCCTTTGAAGAAACCCCCAACATTATGAAATAAAACTTTGAGAGAACAATAAAGTCCAATATTGTGTCTAAGAAACACTTTTAAAAAATACTGAACACTGTAATAAAAACAGAAAATCCTAAACTGCATATATACACACTCGCAAAAATAGCTGAATATGATCTTAAATTAAGGATGTAAAAAAGAAAGCAATAAAGCCATAATGATACAAAAGAAGAAAGCTCAAGCAAGATACTTCGTTTTATTTAAAACTTCTTGGTTTATTTTTCCCATTAAAAGCATTCTGAGCAGGTCTTCCAGGCACAGACTTTGGAAGGGAAGCATGGATAGTGTCAAAACTGAGTCAGGACTGCAGGAGCTGACCTACCTGGGATTTCTAGCTGCAAGTTTTACTTTTTGCTTTTTATTCAGTCTCATGCTTCCCACCCCACAACAATATCTACATAGTTTAGCCTGATCCAGAGCTTTCCAAAAGAAAGTAACTTTCACTATTTACGCTATTTCATCAGGTCAAGGATTAAATCATACTCTAATAAATAAATGCATCTGTTACATTTAAGCTGCAGCTGAAAACAATCTTTCCATTTACAGGCTGGTTTTAGTAGACCACCACAGCCAACCTTCAGCAAGCTAGACCTGTCCCCATGCATGTTCTTAGAGTATGCTGTAGAGATCTGCCAGAGATAGAGACACCCCAGCATGGCGGTACAGATTTTTTTCTTTCCCCACAGAAAGCCACCTTATTTCTTCCAAAGCCTCTACCTTTCCACCTCTCCAACACAGAGATAACCTCTCTTCATAAGGATGCTCCTTCAGCAAAATGGCATGCTCTACTTAGCCGTTTGAGCACTACATATTTACAGAACAGGAGAAAGCCTCCTCTAACTGCGTATATCTGGTTGTCAAATACAATCCCCTATTGGAATGTACTCTGAAAATTAGTAAGCAATTACTACCTGTAGAGGAAGGCAGAGCTACTCTGAAATAAGTGTTCTTAGACCACTACCCCAATGGCTGCCCTTGAACTATGCTCATTCACCACCAGGAGAAGACTGCCCATGGGCCAACCAACGCTGAATTGGATGAGCTAATGCTAGAGGAACAAATACAAAAACTGTTCACGCCTCAGTAATAAATACCCATGAAAGCAGGCACATGAAACTCCTTATGACTCAGAAGCCATGATCTACTTCAGTGAATGCAATAAAATTAATTAAAAAAAAACCCAAAAATCCCATATCCACACTGGATGAAACCAAGTAAGTACAATGTAATAGAATAACCTTAAAGAATTGCTAAAGAGCAGAAGCATCCAGAGGTTACTTAAAGAGGGACACTTTATCTCGGTTCTCTTACTCCTGATTATCAAAACCAGCATGCCGGTAGCTGCAAAATACAACCTCAGAATCTAAGATTCATAATGCTAAGAGATACAAAAAACAACCTCACCAGAGAGGCTGCTTTTATGGTGTATTACTCTTTCTCTCATTTCTTAGTTCCCACTGAGCCCTAATTGTTCCACAGGTGTGAATCAGAACATCTCTAATGATCTAATTGATTAGCATATTTAAATTAATTACCATGTGATATTTAGTTGAAGTTTGATGCTTCTGTCTCAGACCTCAAAAAGACCTCAAATGTGTCCATTTTTTCCCCCACAAATATATTAGCAAGTCTATAAAAATGTATCTCCAGATCATCACGCCTGTATCAATGCCAATAAAACAACAAAAAAGCAAGGTACCTGTTTGATCATTCTTCATCTGTAATTAGCATAAAATGTATGTAAATTTGATTAATAATTGCATGTACAGACTAGGTATGATTTGGTCTGCATGGGTACTTGTTTGTATATACACCCAAAAATCATGCTTCCTGTGAATACGGTAACATTTAATAAGATTTACTGCATGCCACATTGCTATGTACGAAGAATATTGCAGTGTGCTACTTATTCAATGTATACAGACAGTTTTCCTAGGAGACCGAATGTTAAGTATTTAGTATCATCCATGATACAAGGCAATATTTTATTAGATATCTAAGCATTTGGTTTCAATCACTAGAACAGGTAGAACCATAGAATAACTTGGCTGGAAGGTCATCCAGTCCAACACCCAACCATTTTCTGGAGAAGTTTATACTTCTAGTGCATAAAAAATTATGCATTTTATAAAGTATAATTGCAGGATGTTTGCATGAAGATGTTACAGATGCATGGATGATGACAGGAAAACAAAATGCAGAATGTGAGAATCCAGTCCTGTATCATTTACGGTGGTAAAATAAAGAAAGTCCTTGTGCCTTTGGAAACTTTTGTTCATTTCTTCAGGTTAAACCAATCCATAGCACATTCAGCTAAACCAAAACAATCCCAATTTAAATAATAGTATTCATGTTGAGATATAGTTCAATAGTTTCATAGTTTTAAAATTATATTTCAGGTTAAACCAGTGAAGTTTTCTTGTGTAGTGGTAAGAAAAAATACCTAGCTAATACCTAGCTTTTACGCAGAGCTTTGCACCTCTCAGAAGGTAAAGGTCTCAGACCAAAGTTGTGCAGGAGTTGAGGCGCTTCTCCTGTAAATCAGGCAGTTAATTTCCTCCTAACAAGCCCTGAGTAAAGCTCAGTAAATCATTTGCTGACACTGTCTGACACCAGCTAGGGATTTGGTACAGGGAATGCAAATCCATAGGTGCCAAGGACAGATTGCACGGCTGTGTGCAGGTGGAGGGCAGTGCCTCCGTCAGCAGTTCCTGGGCTCTCTTCTCGTATCTGCTCATGCTCTACATTTTAGAAGTGGCCCAAAGCCCATCAGATGAGCAGTGTGTATGTAGCATTGCATGTCTGTTTGGCCATAACATGACTGCCAGGTATGCTGTGCCTAGGGGTTAACTTCACCCTGTAAACAGCAAAAATCCCTGGCATCCACGAATGGCTACAAAGAGAAACTGCTGAAGTCTGCAGAGCTGTCGGCCTCTTTTAAGTGGAAACTCCCTTTGCTATAAGCGCACAGAGCATGGCTTTAGGCTGAAACTGGATGTTTTCATTTGCATTGAACAGGCCACTGATGAAACACTGGTGACTCTAAGGTCAGCAATGAGCATCCCAAACAGAAGTGCTATGTAGATCCAGCGCCTGCTGCAATCAGATCACACTCGTGCAGGCCTAAGGTAAGAGAAAGGCCAATTTGACAGTATTTCAGCAATGTAACATCAGAGCAACATCGTGTGCTGCTGAACGGCCATCTCAGTAATAAGTCATTCTTCGGGTGGGGTAAGCGTGTGGGTGGGGATGAGAGAGACTAGGTCTTTGTCAGAGATCATGCCAGGGCTCCAGATCAAAACATGCTTCAGTCTCGGAGGGGATTCACCATCCAAACTTTGGTGCAAACCTGAATCTCATTGCTACTCCTCTCAGCACACTGAGCTAAATCAAATTCCCATGCGCGAGACTGAAACATGAATCCCAATTGCATAGCTTGGCCCCATCTCTAATTTGTAATATTATCAGTAATATGCTTTCCAAGGAAAAGTGAAGGGGCATCACACATCTATCACCCTGTACATAAAACACGCTGGACCGAATTCTTGCAGTTACATTTTGCTATCAAAGCCTACAGAAAAAATGTTGATTTAAGCAGTAGGGGCTCTGTGCCTATGTCTCCCTGTAGATATGCACGTTGTCTCTGTGCCAAAGCCAGAAATGAAGTCTTAGGGTTATTGAGGCAGAGGAAGCTATTGAACGCAAAAGAGATTGGAAGAAACTCGAATCCTAGTGTTTTTACTAGGATTTCTTTCATAGTAATGGAGGCTTTTGCATTAATGATTTTTCACACAAAGGGGTGGCCAGTCTGGATACATGAGTGTGCGCGTGTGTGTGTAAGGGAGAAGAGGGGTAGAGGTAAATGTGAGTAGATTTACACTGAAACTAAATCGGGCTTTTCCGTAAAACAGATGTTATGGTTCCTTTTAAAAAATAATTAAATTAACAGCAAACAGAAATGTTCAGGAGAAGGAATTTGGGGTTGGGATTTTGGCATTAGTAATTCCCTATACTTAATCCATAAAAGTTTTCTTTTATGTTTACAGAAGGGAGTTAAAAAAAGAAGCAAGTCTGTTACTAAAGGATTTTAAGATACAGTGGAGATGTGAAAGGCACAGAAGATTTTCATTTCCTGTGTTATAGGGTGCAAATAATATCAGTATGAAAAACCTGGCAGGAAGATTTAAGATAGCAGTTTTTACATTGATAAGTATTTGTTCATTTCCTGACAACAAAAAATATAAATCTCTTCAGAAATTAAATACCCTGGCTTGTTGAAGCACTTTTGTGACGTTCTGTGGTAGACTGGCTTCCTTTCATTGGAAATCCACAGCTAGAATAATAATCACAGCATCAGTTATTATACTTGTATCAGTTCTGTGCGGCAAGAGGCTAATACAGTGTATGGCCGAATTCTCCTACTTTTGTGTCACTTATTTTCTCTGTGGGCCAGATTTGCATTTTAATGGAAGTAGTTTATAGACTTCTTTGCTGCCTTCATAGTGCCACAAGTGGCATCATTAAGTGAGTTAAGCCGGATTAATGCTGATAGTAAAGTCAGATAATACAATAACAGAGGCCTTCATTTCCATTTGGATTAGGTGAAGAGAGCAGGCCTGTCTGGTGCAGGGTGATAATTTGTAAGCGCGATATGTTGTACTTGAGAGGATAAGATTAAATTTAGTGGGTTTAACTGTCATCCCAGTAAGTCAATTACTTCATCTTTTCAGGCTTTGAATTTATTTTATAAATAAAATAAATGGAATATTGAGCTGCTCCACAGCCATTTCGAGCTTCCATGAAGAAGAATTACACATGCTGGGCCAAAAAAAAAAAGAAAAAAATAGAGAGAGGGGAGGGGAAAAAGGGTTTCTGATTCAGCTCCATAAACAAAATATAAACTGCATTCAAGTGCCAGCATGGTAACAGCGCAGGAATATTGTCCATCTCTCATATCACAAGCATGACAGATTCCATTGTGACTTTAGTTTATCCATAATAGGAAATATTTATGTTGTGCCTGGCCTTTTCTATTTGTATCTATTAGATTGTAGAAGGAATACACTAAAATACTGATCCCTGCTATCAGTTAACTCTTTTACTTTTTTTCCTCTGCTTGCTATCTCCTGTATACTTAATGCTTACACCTTACTGCTAAGAGAGTCTCAAATGGAAATAAATAAAGGAGATCTGTGCGATTTTAATCCATATCAGATAAAACCTTTTTTAATTTTCCTGTCTTCTCTCCCCATCTCCATCCCCATTTGGACACAAAATCCCTGCAATTCCATTTCTTTGGCACAGAAAGTTTGACAACAAGCTTTCTGTAAATTAGATACAGATAGATAAGCACCAACATCTTCATTTTTATCCACAGACCCAGAATACAGGTGATGTCAAGGGATGTCAACAAGAGAGTGCTTATCCATAACAAGAGATGATTTCAGAAGCCCCCCAAACTCGAGATCCTTTCCTAACATCATTTATAAGTACTCAGCTTTTCCTGCTGTGGAGTATTATCACATGCAAGGGGAAAGAAACCTCTGCTAGTCTCTTTTAAGCTATTTATAAAGCTCAGTGCTACAATGAACTGAAGTCAAGGTCTGGTGTGGCAAGGTGCTAGGCACCCTTATCTCCCACTGATGCTGAGAAAGAGCCGGTACTAATCTCCTGGGAGGGAGGAAGGACATAGCTAAAGGCTAAGGCAAGCGCTCTTCATTCCCATAAGAATTCTTGGCACATGGACCATTAGCTAATTCAGTCAAATGAGCATCCGAAGACCCTGGCATCAAAGGGCACTTTACAGAAGATGCTCAGCAGCCTGCAGGACTACCTCCATTGTATGAACCCAGATACCCCAAAAAGGCAGGGCACCTGGAGAGCTGACCGAGACTGATGGATAGATTCAGACAGTTCTCCTAGGACATGTATTTTTATTTTCCTGTAGCTCTCACACGTGGCACCTCTCCGATTTCACTGTTTAACTGTGGTACTGCAAGGTGAAAGGCACCCTTCTGGGTTGATGTGGGTAGGATAAGTATATACTTTGACACTTAGTTTGTGCCAAGGAGCAAGATATTTTCCACACAATTCAGCTGACACAAATCATAAGCAAATAACTATTTGCAATGGGCGTTTATGGTATGTTTGCCTCTCTTTTATGCTAATATATATCACATATAACTTCCCAAATGTCAAAGGAATCACCCAACGACCAAACCTGTAAGGCAAAGACCTGGGTCTTTACATGATACAAAGCTAGATTTACTAAAATGGGATGTATCAAATCACAGAATCTGTATCTTGAGTGGAGGGCACCATTTAACATACGAAGATTCCTCTGTAGGTAGGAGATATTTAGCAAAGAAAGTTGTGCTTTGAAAAGTGTTAAATAATTCTGATTTCATAATTTCATGCCACAGTTTGATGGTCAGTTTGACTTTCAGGTATCTTAAAATCTGACTAATCTCTAAATTTTTCTTAATAGCTGACATTTACATCTACCCATCTTTTGTTTTTGAACAATTTCTATAATTACTTATATAAAGATACTAAATGACTGTAATATTCACAAGTTTGATTTGCTGATATATGGAGTCCATAATCAAAATCCCAACCCTGGGTGCTCTTACAGATATCAGTGTCCCATTTTCTCTCAAATTAGCAATGTCACGCAAGCTTTGAGAGGCTGTAATTACAACCTCAACAGAGCAGAAAAGCCCCAGCAGCCAGCCAGCCTCATTCTGCTCAAAAATGAGTCTTCCCTTGTCTTTAACACTGGGGAGTTCTTCCTTCTTGCATCTGAGAGTTGTGACTATGATCCAAAATCTGCCTTTTTTTGGACCCAGCAATGCCACAGGTTTTTTGTGCAAATGTCAGTATGGCAGAATTTGACCAGCTTGACTTTAATCTGCCCTGATTTGTCACACAGTTCTGCCAATTGAGTTCCTTAGATGGTATGGAAAATTGGTGCTGCTTTTCTCCAGAATGCGTGTTCGCGCACTAGCACAGCATACAGACAGTCAACTGTACAGTAAACAAAGAGCACAATAGCTCAGTGTCTTTGTCACAGCCAGTTGGGCTACTGGTCTCTAGTCACTAGGTTAGCTAAGCCATTTCAGGGAAATTAGACTGCAAGCCAAAATTAGGTACCTGGATGTCTTCCTGTGCTGTGCTATCTGAGCATCTCACTAATACTGTAGCTAGTGTCACAACAAATCTGTGAAATAAAGCAGTATTAACCTTCATTTTCTAGGAAGTGAGTCACAGAAAAAGATAAGAGCAGGCTTAAAAGTAGTCAAGATGATAGAAAATGCAGAGAAGTTAGTAGTAAGTATAAGTTAATAAGCCTTCTTTGCTGACTTTTTCTCCTTCCTCTTCTCAGGACTCAACTGACCTGCTTACACTGGGATGTAAATCTCCCAGGGGACATCGGTTTTATATCTTTTGCTATTTAAATATTTTTCAGTCAGTGTTTAAGTGATATTAGCAAGCAGTAACCCTTATGCCCAGTGAAGCATCTCAGTCACTATGTTATGTTACTCTTGGTAAGGCTGAGCAGAAGCTCTGTGACTAGTTCAGCGAGGCAAGAGGCATTTCTACAGAGATCTGCAAGGCTAAAATCCATTGAATATTCTGTGTGGTGAACAGCTCAGTCCAAAACCTTGGCAAGCTTCAATTTATTTAAAAAGAAAGGAGAAATGTGTGAAAGCCTTTGCTACGCAGGAGCCCAAATGGACTGGCATTGTCATGATGAACACTAAAGAACAAAGTCAATGGGGTTGTACCAGTGCGCATGAGGTCCTTAGGGCCGGCTGTTACCCCAGCTTACACAGGTTTTATGGAGATGTAAAGTCTCTGAGGCTGATGAGGTTGCTTTGGGCTAGTTACTTGAAGGCACTTGAAATTTATGTCTACACATGTCATACGAGGCTGGTTGAACTAATACTTGGCCAGACCATATTAAGTTTGTATTAAGTTCTCTAAGTGCCAAATATGGCTATTTCTGAATCAGTTCTCATCTGATAAAGGATAGCTTTGCTCTTACTGATATCAGAAGCACAAACCCGTATATTTGTCATCCATCATTTGTCTTACAGTACTTGTGTGTTTTAAAAAGAGACAGAAGCAAAGACAGAGATGGATCCAAAAAAGCTGCAGCAGTATCTCAATTTGGTTTCAAGTAACTCTACATGGGCAAATGTTAAATTGTGTGACAGGGAAGGTTCTGCCCCCACCAAGCTTTAGCTAAAACCAGGCCTCTCCTTACTGTGTTTATATTCTGCAAAGCACAGGAAGTTTGTTAAGTTTGTATTAGACAGCTTTGACACACAGTTGTTCAAAAATATTTTAAACCTCCCAGACACATGATAAACATGTATATTACAAATGCTATACAAAACCAAGGGTTCTCAGGAGCTGAAAGCAGAGACCTTTGCCAGCAAGTCTCAAAAGGAGAATTTCTACCCATGAGATCATGTTATTCCATTCACAGTACAGAACAGAGGGAAAGTTTGGGAATTCAAATCCTTTTGAACATGATACTGTAGCTGCAACAGGAGGGCAGATTTATAGATTTGTAAAGTGGTTAATACGCTTTTGTATTTACCAAAGCATTATGTCTTGTACATTAGGTCAAGTTCTCCAGTATAGAACAGTCTGGTTTTATCACACAGTTAGTAAATGCAGCATAAAATCCATTTTAGCTATTGCAGTGAAGATCATTTAACACTAACAGCAGCTCCCGACAACTGCTGAGTTGAAGTCAGGTGCTTCCAGACTGCAAACCTTTCTCCTCCAAGACTAAAGGAAAACAGGTATGGCAGAAAAGAAAAAAATCACAGGCTGGGTAGGAATGTGAGCCCAGCTGGGATGTGCTGTCCTTTGAGGTGGTATCAATTAAGGAAACCACTGAGCAGCTCTGAAAAAACAGAAGGGTGCAGCCTTCAGAAAGCTGTGTAAGGGTTAGGGAGGGCAAAAATGAGTTTTAATTAATTGCAGCCACCTACCCCATGAATTGCTGAACACTGCACATACATGAAGTGTTAGCAGTAACATTTGAGTCTACAGTGGGCTAAGACCACTAAAACCCAGGCTCATTGTATATGAGCATCATCACTTTTTTTCTCTTCTTCTATCCTTCTTTTGACGTATATTCCTGTTTTAATATGCAGAATATACTGGTTTAAGAAGAGGAATAAGAAGAATTCTTTCAACGAAAGAGGAGTAAATGGGTGTGAACTGGATAATGTAGTCTGATTTACATTTCGGAGCAGGCAGTGTGTATGCAGCCACATTAGTTCTGCAGCCAACTAAGTCAATCTCTAAACTGCATCTAAGAAAATCCTACCTGCCAGAAGGAAAAAAGTACAGTACATTGCAACGGCGTACTAAGGAAGCTAATGGAGCATTTTAGGGATGAAAAAAAGAGTGCAGCAAGCCCAGGTCAATAAAGATGAGCTGAACTGCAGAAAGGAAATAAGTGTAAATATACAATAATAGGAATAAATATTATATAATGATCCATTTGTGCAGATTTGGGTGCAGAAAATAAGTAATGTCATGATGTTCCTTGAGCATGTGATCATTGACCTAGTGACTGTATTATAATACACATGTACAATGTTTGTGTTACAGTTGAATATACTGCCTTTTCCTTTGCATCTTTTAGTTTGAGGAAGGTAGAACCATGACTTTTCTGAACATAGCTCTGTCTGGGGAATTTTTAAGCCTAACAGTATATTTCCATGCACATGGAAGAACATCCATATGTACCTCATGACACTTCCACATGCCTAGCTGCATGTAATAGAAACTCTTTCAGAAGATGCTGTTACTTTAAGGATTGACTTGTCATATATTAAAAGTACAGCTGTCAGATTGCCAAGATTTAGAGAGACCTTTGGACTGCAAGTGCATGGATTGCCACTTATGCATTTGTTTAGAAGATTTTATTACACGTTCTACATGCCTGGCATCAATTTAACCAATTCTCAAATTTTGTATCACACTTTTTTATAAAATATTCTTCCTTTATAAAAAAGGTTAAGGTAGTTTACTCGCCATTTTTATTATATATGAAGTTGTTGAAATAATGAGGACAATAAAATTGGATTTAGCATGGGCTTTATTGGTTTGAAGGTTACATTCATAAGCTTTGTTTGTTTTAATAGGTTTATTGTACAGTCTTAGGCGTATGCTGTTTTGCAGCAATGGATATGCTTTGAATATTTTTGTAATTGTGGGTAGTATAAAAGTCATTTTCTGTTAGATTGCACAAATCCATTACATTAGTAGAAAGATACATTATTGTAATAGGATTAATGTGCAACACATAAACATGATCAGTAATATTCTTTTTGATAAATTATCTCATTTTAATCACTTGGAATGTAGAGAGATTTCAGGATAGTTCCATCTTTGATTTGCATAATTGTATTACAGACAGACAAATTGCATTATATTCTTCATTAACAATAGATGGCTTGTATAACTATTGTATTTTTGAAGGCACTGCTCTTATGTTCATCCTGTAATTTGTCATTGTATGACACCACTGTTTAGCTTAGTTTGGAGAGAATAGCAACTAAAAGATTATTTTATTTTAGCTGAGTACAGTAATATCTTTGCATTCAACTGTAATGCGGTAAGCTATTGTTTGTTTTAACAAATTATAATCCAACAGCTAAAGTTAGTTGAAAAATATTATTCTTATTTGTGGCAGATCCCACATTCGTGGCTTTTCACAGCAAAGCGTCAGCACTTGTAAATGAACTTCAATATAAAAACACAACATAAAAATAAATTAGATCCATCAGAACGTTTTCTACTTCTCTGCTTGGGCTCGCTCTCACCCTTTCATGTTTTTTCTCCCTTACACATGCACACTCACACAAACACATGCTCTGTCTAGCTTTCACTGAGTTCTTTAGGGTTTTGTAATTCCATAGGCTAAATAAAACAGCCAAATTGCAAATTATATCATAAAATGTATTACTCATTTTTTCAATGGGAAATCCTTTTCTTCTCAGATCGCATGTTTTCTCTATGAAAAGCTAAATACTCTCGAAGATATTCAGGGTAAAACAAATTTTTTTTTTCATTTTTCTCTAACCAAGCCTTCTTCAATCACTTCTGACTGCTAAGAATACAAGTAAATTAAAAGTTAGTAGCTTGAGACAGTTTGCCCTCCTACCAAATCACACCCAGCTTGTTATCTTAGAAAATCTAGTTGTTGCACTCTATCAGGGCACCTTGAGTGTTGTGATTCTTTAAAAAGAAATTGGGTTTTGAAAGAAATTATTATGGCTAAATCACAAATAGATTCCTTTGTTTGATAATGAAACACAAAACTTAAGTTCCCAATTTAAATTCAAGTCAGAATTCAGGCCTAGCTCACTGAAGTTTGGTATGTTAAACAGTATTTAAAAAATCTGGGCCAACATTCTTATAATTAGATCCTAAATTTAGGTTATCAGTTTAGGATCCAAGCCTACAAGTGCACGTTTATTGTTGCATTTAATGAGTAATTCTATCAGTGCTGATATAACCAGTCTCAAATGAAAGCCTGATCCTATGAAGCCAAGGCTACTCACATATGGCTATGAGTCCAAAGACTCCAGGATTTTACCTTCTTCGTCCACCTACTGACACCCACCACAGATCTGGACTCCCTAATAATTTTTCTTTTACTCCAATACACACTGAAAATAAACTTTACAGAAATAGGAAAAGAAGAAAGAGTTTGGACCAAATTTACATTTTCCTTCAGCAGCTAAAATACATTGTTTCAACACTTTTGAGGCTTGTAACATGTTTTATATTTTATGACTATTTTTGTCAAAATGAGTCAAAACCAAAATAAAAATCTGTATCTTGCGCTTTTTCATTCTTCTGAAGAAGAAACACATAAAATTACCAAAACACAAGTTCACACAAATTTGTTAGAGCTCTGTGCATCCTCTACAGAATAAAAAGGATAAAACTGGTACACCAGAAGTAGAAAAATATAGCTAAATCCATTCACAGGGAATTGAATAAAAACTCATAACTTGATTTGGTTATGATTTTTATGGTTATTCCTTCTAGTTTTCTCAAAATAGCATTCATACAAGTTGTATTTGCCCACCCCAATGCTGAAAGTGTTACGAGATATTTTTGCAAAAGGCTGAAGGTTAATATTTTTTATCTGTCTTCTTGAAATCTCTTTGAAAGTCTCTACTGCGGCTTGGCAAAATCTTAGTGCTCCAATAAGGGAGGATAAACATTATTCGCACCATCACGTGGCCTCCATGGCTGACTGCATACTGAGAATTAACAGTTAATGAACTCTGCATATGCAAGGACAGTTTCTGAAATAGACTGGCAAAAGGAGATCACATCCTAGTGCTGACGAATGAGAAAATGTATAAAATTCAGTGTCTGCTTGCAGATAATTCCCAAACACAAAATAGAATTACGTTTGCAAGCAATTTACGACCAACAAATTGCCAAGCAACGTGCACATTTACATCAGCTCTGTCAAAAGTCATTTTCAAAAATGTTTCAGCACTGATATCTACAGCTGACCTCCCCAACCCACACAGCATCATACATAGCTGATGTGTCAATCTGGGAGGTTTTTATACTGCTTGACACCTCGGATCAAACACAGAGACGTACCCTTTTTTTCAGTTCCAATGTTCTGTGTGTTTTGTAAATGTGCACACTGCAAGGTAATTGAGATTTAGGGTCATACATATTTAACACTCTAAAGAACTCAAGGAAATATCTTTTTGCTGCTTATACTAAATAGCCAGAAGTCTCACAAAACAAGTAATGTGAAAAATAAGCTTATACTGTTATTTACCATCACAATAACTCCTGTAATCAATTACACACAGGCCACACTTTCTCAGAAGCACAAATCTTTAGACTGTTTGGGGAAGGGCAAAACAATCACATCCTCACCACTGCATCGGTTGCATGTACCATGGCTCACTGCCAAATACACTCTTCCAAATTATCTCTCTCTGTATTCTCCAGATGAAAAGCCAGACCACTCTGAATGAGGTTTCACCCACCATAAGTAGTACATGTGACCATCTCACATGGGACAAACCGGGCTTGGAAATGAATACAG